>NC_054544.1:46859626-47074626 GCF_017654505.1 Polyodon spathula
GCAATGAAATATACTGAAAGAATGTGTAACTGGGGTGTTCTGTTACAGTGTGGCTATCCGCTGAGAAATGAGAGAGGCACAGAGGGTTTAGATGTCAAAACACTGCTCAGACCTCCAGGTTTTATTTACAATACAGTGGTTAGTGGCCCTAGCGAAGAATGATATATACCAACATGTAGATCAAAATAAACACTTTTCAAAACAAAGTTAGTAAACAAAAGGTGGCCAAGCTTGGGTCGTGATCTACTGCCACTACACAGGGAGGTCCCACACCAGGGACCTTCTCCCCCACACAAACTACATCAACTCTATAGTTAAGACGTGGTGGTCCGTGGTCCTGCATCTAGTTCAGTCTCCCTGGATATCCACACAGACAGGAACAAAGGACTGGCTTTTTCAGCTCCTTTTTAAAGGCATGTGGCCAGGGTTAATTGATAACTAATTAGTCAATTAACACCTGGCACCTGCTATACATTAAAGAGAAAAGTCTAACTTTCCAGCCCTTCCATATCTAGCACACACTATTGAAAATTAAACATTTTTATTTTTAAATTATATAAACTGTATATATCAACAGGAGTAGAACTCAGCCCTGTCAAAGCATAGGTAAGCTGCAAAAGTACTGTGCATATTGACCGTGGTAGACTATTATAAGGGTATGTCCTGTATAGTCCTTGTAAGTGTATTAAACAGATTTTGGAAATCCTCTTTCCAGTAATATAATGCAGGGTGTACTTCTTTGTAAGAGATCGGGGTTTGACAGCACTGATTTAAAACTGAAGCAAAATGTATCTAAATTGAAACTTTACTCTTGGAAGTTTAAAGCACCCTAACCCTGACCATGACCGTGTAGTTTCAACAGAGCTCCTAGAATAATGTCTAAACTCTCTAACAGCCGCTAGTACAATAGAGTCTAACCAGTAATCGGTCATCCTGCAGCACTCTGACCTAGTGGATGTAAGAAATAACATTCTATTATTACCAGACTAGGGAGTGTTCCAGGTGATGCACT
The DNA here is from genome assembly GCF_017654505.1 of Polyodon spathula. NCBI lineage: Eukaryota > Metazoa > Chordata > Actinopteri > Acipenseriformes > Polyodontidae > Polyodon > Polyodon spathula. The sequence continues at coordinate 46,860,639 of NC_054544.1, forward strand.
AGCAGCAGAAGTGTTTAATACCCCGAGCACTGTCTGGTGTAAATGAAGTGACAGGCCAGGGGAGGAGTAATGGTACAGAACACAAGAGTGAGAAAAAACATCCTGGCAAACTGAGTCCCTCTCTCATGCTCTCATATTCTTATTCATTGGCAAGCAAAGCTGAGAATGAAAGACTTAGATATGCAATATAGAAAAAGGTGTGTGTGGGGTTATGCATTCTGGGAGTCTCTTAGCAACAACAGTCCACTAGGCAACCAAGAAGAAAGGGGGCGGTGAAAGGGGTTATGGGAAATGAAAACTGCAGGCAAAAATGCAAACGTTGCCTGCCGCAACAAAAGTGAAATTTGCATTGGAAAACAATGAGTCAATCCAATTTGTTCAACTGGCCTTAAAATGAAAGAGATTCCTGGCTGTCAGGGTTGAGTTTCCACTTCCAAGGCAACATTCAAATCCCGCTGCTACTGAGTGATTGCATTTCATTTGAACCTTTCCACTGCCAGTAATAACTGCACCTTTATAATATACTCATGAAATCTTTCTTTAAGCACTTTATAGCCAAACAACATTTGAATGTAGATAACTTAAAAGTGTTGCTACAGTAACAAAAAAAAGGGAAAAAGATGAAGACTTCCAGATGAGACAACAGAAACAGTACAGCTATGGAACACTTAGAACACCTAGAATTTTAGGATTGAGATCATTTGAAAAACAAACAAACAAAAAAACTATATGAACATAATTTAGATCTTATTTAACACTGTGTAATAAGATAAACTACATTGTAATCGCAAAAGTCTACTGGAAGCTATAATACTGGTACAGTATTTAATGTTACATTTCGAAATGTCACACTTTTCCATTTGTGTCTGTTTTTCGTTTAGTATATGGAAAACAACAAAACGGTATGTCAACATAACATTATTCAGAAGGTTTCATTCGACTTTATGCACAAAATTAGTTCATTCTAAGGTAATGCAAAATATTTGCCCATAGCTGCAGCTTTGGGAGAGGTATTCTAACATAACAACAAAACATCTCAGAAGCTGTGAAGCTAATGCTTTGTAAATGAAATGACTTTCAGGAACACTTCATTAATTATCAATAATCATTAGGCACAACAATGACTAATACTATCTCAATAACTGATTTTTCTTCCAACCCACCCTCATAGCTCACTCTTTGTTCATTACACACTGTAATGACATATAACGTATTCCTTCAAATTTAAAACACACTTTTTAAACAATTTTTTCCTTCTCAAAAATGGCCTGCATCTTAAATTTTAGTACGGTGATGCGTGTATTAAAATTAGCAACAAAAGACGTGACTACCGGACTACACAAACAGCAACGTGACTGACTGCTGAGAAAAGAGGAACAAAGACGTCACTGCCCGATCTCGAATCATCTATGACAGGGCTTACCAAAGTTTTGGTGATGGAGGGCCAGTTTCCGGAGGTTGCATGGGATGGGGCGCCACACAAGAAAATGTACCACTCATGAAACCGAAATATGACCCAAATCATACCTTTTTTATTTCCTATACATTTTTGTATTTAAATTAGGAATGTATATTACTACCACTGCAACACCAGCAGCTTTGAAATGTATTTGTATTTTATCCTGTGTCTTGGTGCCACACCAGGCTTAGGTTTGAGCACCAATATCATGCTGTTACATCTTGCACTGTCCTGGTTACAACAATTAAAGAAGATAACACCGAAATAGGAACTCTTCAAACTATACCAATTAAACTCATTTGTGAGCTATTCTTCAGTAGTGAGGCAGAATGCGTCCTGACTTGTACAGCTAACCACTTCACTGAGAGCTGAATGTATGTACAGTGAACTCCGCTTAATTCAAATCTCTGGGGATCATACAAATAGTTTGAGATGTGAAAAATTGAATTAAACAAATTATGTAAATTGTTCCATGGTGTGGACATTTAGAGCTATTTCAATAGTAAATGTGCAGAAATAAAACACAGACGTTACTGTATTTTACCGTGATGTTTTTATTTATTTTTTATTTCTCAAATCAACTAAATAATCACACATTTCTATTAAAGTGCAGCATTCATTATTCATAAATTATCTGCCATTACATTGACGCTTTTTATGCAATTACATACAATTGCTACACAACATCCTGTTAGCTCCTGTACTGCAGCCTGACTGCAGTCTTATTCAGAAACAGAAAAGAAATGCAGCAGTAACAGTTTTAAACTGTAGCCGGGTACTGTTACTATGGTAGTACTTTCCCTAAGATAAGATCCAAGTTGAACACTGAAACTACAATACTGTACAAAGAGCATTTTCCCAGTGTAGTTGAAGGTGAATACAGCTTTGCTCTTAAAATAGTAAAATAAAATCTACAACAGAAAAAGTGCCTGTTTACTGAACCGTAACGTTTCTTGCAGTCGCTGTTTTAACATTACAGAAGCTAGCTAGCTACTTCAGCTGCATAAAATAACACTGTGTAACAAAAAAAAAAAAAAATTTGTTCCTGGGTAGTAAGTGTTATTTGGTAATTGCTTATGCCTCAAAAGTATAGAAAATGGCTATTATTCCCCACAAACTTTGCTTTTGTGACCAGGACAGTGATATTTCAAAATATCACTATTTCCAATGGGAAAACGGGCAAATGTGTGTCTTTTCGTTCACATAAAGTCAGAAAAAAACAACATATGAATCCAAATTAACATGTATTTACACTAAAGTAGTACAAAAGATTTAGAAGTGAGTAGTTTTTCGAGATTTACAATTATACTATAAATACAGTATAATTGTAAATGTTGAAAAACTACTCACTTCTAAATCTTTTGTAGTCATCTTTGTATTACTTTACTATAAATACATGTTAATTTGGATTCATATGTTGTTTTTTTCTGACTTTATGTGAACGAAAAGACACACATTTACCCATTTTCCCATTGGAAATAGTGATATTTTGAAATATCACTCTCCTGGTCACAAAAGCAAAGTTTGTGGGGAATAATAGCCATTTTCTGTACTTTTGAGGCATAAGCAATTAGGAAATAACACTTACTACCCAGGAACAAAAATTGTGTTACATAGTGTAATCTAACATTGTTTGGATGGTACCTTCACATCTTGATATCTCAGTGTCTGAGCATCTTCCCCCGTGGAAAGTGAACGACAAAATGATAATTTAAGAAAAATAGAAGCTCTTTTTCTTTTTTCTACAGCATGGCAAATCTACTGTGCACTATAGGCGTCGTTATTTTTTTTTGAAGGGACAGTGCACATATAATGACCGTAACAACTTCATTAATAAAATTAGCTTGAGAGAATCCCAATTTGATCCAAAACATGTAAAAAATGTATGTTAGGGAATTTTTATGAACTTTGATTGCTGTGTATTATTAATTTCCCCCAAATTACGTGCACAATTGTTTACAAAAATTTTCAGAAAATGTAAAAATAAAGGGTCAGAAAGGGGTTGAGGGTGGGCTTTGGGAGGCCACACCAAATGCTCTCACGGGCCGCACTTTGGGAACCCCTGATCTATGACATACTGGCAGCCATTTTCTTTCTTTTTCTTTTTTCTTTAGTAGTCACCAATTGTTTTTTTAGAATAGCTGATTATTTTTAGGCTCAGCTTACCGCTACCACCCCCGGGAGTGGCAAAGATGATCACACGCTGTCCCCCAAATTGTGTGCTGTCAGCCGACCGCTTCTTTTCACACTGCAGACCTACCATGCAGCCGCCTCAGAGCTATTGCATTGGAGGACAACGCAGCTCTGGGCAGCTTACAGGCAAGCCCGCAGGCGCCCAGCCAGACTACAGGGGTCACTGGTGTTCGGTGAGCCGAGGACACCCTAGCCCACCTAAGCCCCGTCCCCCCCGTCCCCCACCCCCAAAGCACATAACTGTAATGCTCTGCGTGATAGCAGACAGCTACAAACTGCCTCCAGATGCGTAATTGAGGTTGTATCTTTGTAAATTCATCTTTATTTGATGTTTTATTTTATTTTCAAGTTGAGGGTAGGAAATTTGGGCAGCATCTTAAATTCAAGGGCGTCTTAAATCCAAAGGAATACAATATATAATGTAAAGTGCTTTGGGATAGTGATCCACTATGAAAGTTTCTATATAAAAATAAAGATCTAGAATGGGACCAGCTAAATTTAGCATTTATTAACTATCTGCAAAATATATATGCCACAAAATTAACATAATTACTACATTCAGTTTATATAAAGTATATGTAGACTTCATACACACAAACATTTGTACATTTGTTGCTGTTAATTTGTTGCTGCACAGTAGAGCATTCACAAAATGGTTGCCGCACACACTTCCTGTTTGTGTTTCTTTCAAGACATGGAGACTTACATCAAGCATGTAACTGGACTAGTAACTGAGCTCAACCAAAACTACAGCTTTGATTATTAATTCAGGAGAGTGTTGTAGTTTTAGCCACCAGTCAATAAAGATAACCCTTAATGAACTGAACTCAAACCAGCTGAAATATTAGCAATCAATGCTGGTTCTCCTTTCCCGTTTCACCGGCTTAATGCTCTCAGCACAAATGGGGCTCTGAGAGCCTGCCAAATAGATCAGGACTCTATTGCCTTATCATGCAGTACTGTCCTTCTAAAGCAAATTACTGAGTCACTTTACACAGGCCTCCGACAGTTTGAGAGATTAATAGACATAAGAGTTGAAGAATCGCATGGCGAACAATTACCACCTGGAACCCTGAAGAATCACATGGGGAACGATTACCACCTGGAACCCTGAAGATCTGCATGGAGCACGATTACCACCCGGTACACTGAAGAATCGCATGGGGCACGATTACCACCCGGTACACTGAAGAATCACATGGCGAACAATTACCACCTGGAACCCTGAAGAATCACATGGGGAACGATTACCACCTGGAACCCTGAAGAATCGCATGGGGCACGATTACCACCTGGAACCCTGAAGAATCGCATGGGGCACGATTACCACCTGGAACCCTGAAGAATCGCATGGGGCACGATTACCACCCGGTACACTGAAGAATCGCATGGGGCACGATTAACACCTGGAACCCTGAAGAAGCCCTAGCAGAACCACTAGCACCCTGCAGCATTACCGGCAAGTCCAGCCTGGCTTTGTTTCTTGTTATCCATGCCCAAACTTTATTGACTATATTGCGATTGACATTAAAAAGAGGGAAAAGGTTGAAGAGAATACCATTATGTCTGAGATACGTGACTGCTAGTGACATTATTGCTTTCAATTCACTTTGCAGCTGAAGGGAAATCAGAGGATTGTGAAACTAACTGAAAAACTGCAAACTGATTGAATTAATAATGTTGAGTTAAAGGAAAGCTAAAAATGCACGGCACTAATGGCAACAAGATTCCATTGCTGTGATAACACTAAGTAACACAATTTTTGTTCCTGGGTAGTAAGTGTTATTTCCTAATTGTGTATGCCTCAAAAGTACAGAAAATAGCTATTATTCCCCACAAACTTTGTAAATTTATAGTATAATCGTAAATCTCGAAAAACTACTCACTTCTAAATCTTTTGTAATCTCAGCCCTCAGTTTCTGTCACACACAATATTAGGACGGGGCAGACAGGGCTTCAGACACCTGCGGTCAGACTGTAGACAAAATGTGTTGAAGAAGAATTGATGGTGGTGTGATAATAACTCATATCCATACCTTAGCTATAGACTGACATATATCTGATAAACACACATACTTTCGAAATCTGATAACTGTAGCAATGAATTGAAATGGTGGAAATAACAAATGACTGCTTCCTAACACAATTTGTCAAGGCACTGACTAGAGGGGAGGCATGCCTTGATTTAGTCTTTTCAAATAACAAAGACAGAATAACTAAAACAGAGGTCCGAGATCCACAGGTAAACTCAGACCACAACATGGTTCATTTTAAGTGATTTTTAAAACCCAAAATGTAATGACTAAAGCTAAGGTTTACAATTTTAGCAAGGCAAACTATGAAGGTATGAAACAGAGACTAACAAAAGTAGATGCAGTAAAATAGAGAAAACATCCACAGAAAAAGGATGGCTGTTTTTTAAAAATGTAGTACTAGAGGCGCAAAACAATTACATCCCAAAAGTAGACAAATCTAAATCGAAAACAAAACAAAATTGCTAAAATGGTTTAATAGATCAATTTTAAAAAATATTCAGCGAAAAAAGACACTTTACAGAGTGTTTAAAAGGGACCAAAAGCAAACAGAAAGAGTACTCAAAACTAAAAACGCAAGTCAAAAAGGAAGTTAGAAAGGCCAAGAGAGATATAAATGCACATTTCTAAGGGGGCTAAAACCAATTTTAAAATGTTTTTCCAATATTACAAAAGCAACAGAACATTCAAAGAGTAGGTTAAATGTTTAAGAGCTGTCCAGTCATAAGCAAGCAGAGGCCGTTCACAGTATTCTGCATGAAAATTGAAGGCGAGTGAGTAGCCAATGGGAAAGTAAAAGATCTAACACCTGTCCAGTCATTCATGAACATAGGTGGGGTGTTGATATACTAGGTAAACACTGAGTTTCGCCCACTGTTATTGAAAAAAATAATACATTTCAGTATGTAGAATTTAATTTTCTCTCTATATATTTATTAATTTCATCAGACAATACACCGTAGTAGATTTAGTTACGAATCCGCTTGATAATTGAATAATTGTATTGGAGATGAGCGTTCTTTAACACAGAGTAGTGTTGACAAATTTGCCAAACTGAAACAAAGCGAGACGCTATCTATCCTCTTATTTTAGCTTATTCATGGTTATCTGTGTAAACATGCTATTTCTAAATATTTGCATTTCGTAGTTTATATAAATTATTTAAAGAATAAGCACAGCATGACTTGGCCATATCAGAGTGAGCCAAAAATAACTCCCACTAAAACTCATATATATATATATATATATATATATATATATATATATATATATATATATATATATATATATATATATATATATATATATCGCAGGAAGGCAGTGTTTAAGATAAGAACCTATGCAATAGTCAGTGTGCCCACAAACAGCCAAGTAAGATCAATTTTTGCCCGTGCCCAAATTACTTTGAGAATCACTGATCTAGACAATGTGGGGAAGCTGTAAAAAAGACAACAAAATTCTGGGATATATTGTGCAAAGTGTTGAATTTAAATCAAGGGAAGTAATGTTAATACTGTACAACGCATTAGTATGACCTCATCTACAATATTGTGTTCAGTTCTGGTCACCTCGCTACAAAAAGGATATTGCTGCTCTAGAAAGAGCGCAAAGAAGAGCGACCAGAATTATTTCGGGTTTAAAAGGCATATCATATGCAGACAGGCTAAATAATTGAATCCATTCAGTCTTGAACAAAGAAGACTACGCGGCGACCTAATTCAGCATTCAAAATTCTAAAAGTTATTGACAATGTCGACCCAAGGACCTTTTTCGACCTGAAAAAAGAAACAAGGACCAGGGGTCACAAATGGAGATTAGACAAAGGGGCATTCAGAACAAAAAATAGGAGGCACTTTTTTACACAGAGAATTGTGAGGGACTGGAACCAACTCCCCAGTAATGTTGTTGAAGCCAACAGCCTGGGATCCTTCAAGAAGCTGCTTGATGAGATTCTGGGATCAATAAGCTACTAACAACCAAACGAGCAAGATGGGCCGAATTTCCTCCTATCATTTGTAAACTTTCTTATGTTCTTATGAAATGTACAGTTTGAAGTTGTGTAGTGAGTAACCACCTGCACTAGGGAAGCTAAATAACACAGTCAGTCAGGAATTTAACATAGACATGGATTGTTGCTGCATGTCTGTGAGTGCCTTCATGTTTTCATAACACACAAGGAATCTCTTGTAATGTATTATGGTAGAATGTTATTGTAATCCCTTTCATCTTTGTCCTTGTCTGGGCTCGACTCGCTAAATAACAATAGATTATCTGAAGAGATCAGCCCTGCCTAAATAATTAACACTCAACACTAAGCACTGTGCTTAGAATTCATGTACAAGACATGATAACACCCAACACTAAGCATTGCGTTCTGCAGCAGAGCGAGAATTCATATATGAGACATGAGGACATTCCACTCCCAGACTGCAATTAAAAGGGTACAGACACATCTTGTTGAATATATTGCACTTCTAATCCCTTGTACAGTGCTGTCAGGTGCTGTCAAAAGAGGGTTCCTGGGTGCTATGGGGCACCGGAGTCGTGATGTCACAGTCATTCATTTACCTTAGCGATTGTTGCTACAGAACGTGGCACAAAACAAAATTGTGTTTACATTGAAATTGCTTTTTGTAATTAGTGTTCAAGTAAGAAGATTCAAATTACACTTTCTTTTTTATTTATAGTTTCCTTATAAATAGTGTTAGTTTTTGATAATTCTGTGTTGATTCCAAGTTAAGGAGCTTCTCTTCAGTTCTAGCATCTGTAGTGTAGGCTAGATCAGCTAGTGTCTTGATCTTAAAGGAGCTGTTTGTCTATGGCAGGCAATTGGAACGGAAGAACAGCTCCTGAGCTCAGGTGAAAGCAGCTCAACATACAGTAGATTTAATTGCAATAACACAGTATTGGAGGGAGTGTGATGAGAACCACTAAGACATCACTGCAAACAAGGTAATGGGACAGTAAAAAAAAACCTGCAATTTGAAGCTTTAACTTTAAAGTAAGTGCAGACAGTTCATGGAAACCCTATAGAGCAGAGACACAGGTGATACTGCATTGTATCCATATACGCTATAGAGCAGAGACACAGGGGCAACAGCATTGTGCTGAGCCCCAGTCTAGAGTCAATTGGCCTGTAATGACCTGATCCCTCACATCATCCCTACCTGTCTGTACCGGAGCCCTATGCAGAATTCTGCTACCTGTCTGCTTGCTGCTGTGTGCTTTGGAAGCTCTCGCGTCCTGACAGCTCGACATGATGTTAAACACATCAGACAGGGAGTTTCCTCTCCTCACACACTTGACAGCTCCAGAACAAATGAAACTTCAGAGGCAGTTACAGGAATCTTGAGTAAGACACCTGATATTCCTTTTATTTTTGTCCCCCCTGAAGCTAGGATTTTCTATCTGATTTTCCATTTACTAACCTGGTGGAAATCCCAGCAATGACCAGCACTGGTGTATCAAGATAGTTGCCAACAGGAAGAGAAGCACACAGCTCTGACTATAGTATCAGTCTTTGTAGCTTATCTTTGTATTGATAGAAATAGGTAACCGATTCTGGAAAAGGAAGCAGGAGATGTTTAAATTAATTGATCTTGACATATGACGGGCTAATCAGGTAAAGCCTCTATTAAGCTGTTGTGAGAAGATTGCAGGTTGCAATGCCTCGCTTTTTTTTTTTTTTTGAGAGGCTAACATGTGACCCGGAGGGAGGACTATGAAGTGATGGGAGAGGCAAGCAGTGTCAGGATTGTTCACCACACTGTCATTCGATTACATCTGCCTTCTCTGCTCTGATACAGTTGTTCCCAATCCCATTCATCTCTATTTGTGGGATACGCGCTTGCCATATGAGAGTTGAGATTTGTGCATCCAAGTCCTTACTGATCTCCTCAGGGGGTGAATAGGGGAGAAAGCCACAGGGCAGAGACAGTGTAATGGGATGCCGCAGATTATTTAATGCACAGTGACATTGTCATCCAGTTTACTCCACTCCCTCGGGCCTGTTGTTTACTCGCTAAGGGTCTGTGGCCAGTCACCCAGAGAAGGGAAAATGTATCCTGAAGTGTTATAGTGAAACACAATAATCTTTTATTTCTGGGTATTACATGAAAGAGTTCAAACTAACTGAAAAGTGCAAAAAAAAATAACCGATTGTGAACTTTGTAAAAGGAAGAGGAAGCTGGGACATGCAAATTAGATTGTTCACTGCTGCTGTTCTTCATGTTAGAGTATCAATACAGAACCGAGGTGCCACCCTCTGTCACTCTGTGTTTATCCATCTGTCCCACTACTTAGGTGGAGGGGATTGTATAAGGAGGGAGAGGCTGATTTTGTGTCAGTGGGAATTCAGTTGACAATCAATGCATTTTGGTCTGTGGTACACTGTTTATTTGTTGCTGTCAATCCGTCAAAGTCTATTAGACCTGTGTCTTGCATCCCATTGTGAAACTGCCTTACACCAGGGAGATGCTTGCACCAGGGAGATACAAAACAACAAGGGGTTATTCATGAAAATGCTTATAAAATGTAATGTATTGCTATTTTATTAATAGATATTTCATAGACTATATTAAGTGTATCAATAAGGATTTATAGATTGTGTGATACATTGTATTAAGATCTTTTTACTGAAAATTACTCTTGATTGTAAATACTGGGGTCTCATCTAACCAAGTTTACTGTGGGGTTCATCTTGATTATTAACTGTGCACAATCCCACGCACTAAAAGCACTCCTGCAAAAAAGTGTGTGCTACATAACCCAGGTGTTTCCAATTGGTGTTGTGTTTGTGAGGCCTCGGTTTAAGGATAAACTGGAGAGGAAATAAAAATATTTCAGAGTAATATCCTGCTGAGGCGGCACATCTGGCCGTCAGCGAATGCAGAGATTGTAGTTTAGCACGACTGAGATTATCTGCAAATACAGAAGGGCTGGCTCTACAGCAGCCCTCGCAGGGGCTAACAGAGTACATTTCAGTATAATAGTAACACATGAAAGGCTGTTGTGTGACCCCGGGAGAGTATCTCTGAGACAGAGCACACCAGTATAACACTGGCACACTTTAGTATAACACTAGCACACTTCAGTATAATGCTGCTGTGGGACACAGGGAGAGTACCTCAGAGACAGAGCACACTTCAGTATAATACTAGCACTCTTCAGTAAAATGCAGCAGGTAGCTGTGTGACAGGGAAAAATGAACTATATACACATTAAAGAAACAACACAGTACTGTATCCAAACACGCGCACACACACACACACACACACACACACACACACACACACATACACACACACTGGAATCAACAGCTAACGGATGACCTTTCAAGTGTAACGCCTCTTTCAGCCTAAAAGTAGTGTACTTGGATGGAAAGGTGTAACGCAGGTGTAATTTTTACCTCTCAGGGGTTTGAAGATCGATATCTTCAGGGGCTAACTGACTACCTGATAAAGTGCAGGGTGCCGCCACCTGATGGTTGTGTGGACTAGGTAAAGTGCTGCAAAACCCCAGACAATAATATATATATATTATATATATATATATATATATATATATATATATATATATATATATATATATATATATATATATATAAAATGTCAAATTGTTGTTCGTCTTCTTCCTCTTCCGTTTACTTTAATAGTGTGTAGGACTATTCAAACAGAAAAGCTAAATAACTGGACATCTACCAGTCATGTGATTCCACATGTTGGTCAACGTCAAAATAAACCAGGGCCCTGTTCCTTGTAGATGGTTTAAGTAATTAATTCTAATCAGAGGTTAGCCAGATTGGATTAACCCGATAATTGAAGTCAGGCGAGTACAGGCTAAAATGTCTAGTTAAGTCGATTCCGACTTAAGAGATCCAGGTAATTGCGTGTGCTCGCGCTACCTCAGAATCACAGAGCACTGAAACAATGACTTTTTTCAGCCTGACTGAGCAAGAGCTTATAATGGAAAGTTTTAAGGAATAGTAAAGCATTAGCACAACTAAATGCAACACTGCTGCTGCTGCCAAGTCCAGAGAGGAAGCATGGAAAAAAATTGCAGATAAGCTAAATGCGTAAGTTTATTTATTTATTTAATTTGTGGAGCACCGCACATGCAAAAATGATGTTGTAGGATCTGTCACAGATCATCTGAGAATAATTGAGGTAAAGTCATGGATGATGTACAGTGTTATCCAAAGTCTGACACCTACTGTCTAGTACTGGCATTGTGTAATTGTCATTAAAATGTTGGATTATTTGCATCAGTTGCTGAATTGCAGCTCATTTTTAATTTCATGTAAGTGATAATGTCATAAGTACCTGTACATTAATGCTGTGAAAGGATTTCCTGTTCACAAAATCCGCCTCATTTGGTTCTGAGGGTGCCTTGATGGGGATCTGACTGCAGTCCACAGCACCAGTGACATTGGGGAACTCTGCATGATAATGTAGCCTACTTAATAAACGATAACGATGAGATTACCTATTAATTCATAAATTGCATATAACCTAGTAAATTACCTGCGACTGCATAGAAGCCCTCTTTGATGACGTTTGCTTTGTATGTCCCGGAGAAGAAATCTCTTTAGGATGAGATAGACCCTTCGGAATGCATGGCATGCAGCGGCTTTGCCGATATTTTCAGCATCGCAAACTGAGTAAAGGAATACTCCACTAGCAAAAAAACTGCAGCCCTATCAACGCACGGCTGCGCCGGGTGGTGTGGGCAATGTACAGCTCAAGTAGATTTATTAGGTAAATGATACCTTGCCGACGAATCTATAGCGCTCAAATACAAAAACATCTGAATGATGCAAAGAATTTTGTCGATCTCTCAGTACTCTTTCCCTACAAAAAGCCAATCTAATTCAAATTGCTCCTTGATCTATGTGCTCACTAAGGAAGGGCACTGCCATTTTAGAGGGGTGTGTCAAGTGCTTTCGTAGAAGTACGAGTTTTTATACACAGATCCGGCTCACTTTAAGTTAGCCTGCACTGGAGCAGGTTTAAGATTAAAGAATGTGTTGCTATGGTGACTTAGTCGGCTAGACTTTAATCTTGCTTCGAGGAACAGAAAAAGCCAGACTTCTGTTAAGTTATCCTGAGAGTTATCCTGCTAACTCAGTTAGCCAGCTATGAGGAACAGGGCCCAGGAATCGCAAGCAGTTTGATATCCACACCATTTATAAAACAGCACGTAACGCAGAAAAAATAAATACTGTGGTTTGAACTTGCAACATGACATCCTTGAAAAGCACACGCATTAGCCTGCTGCGTCACTGGGCAGTTGTTGAAATGCATTCATTTTTTAAGCTTACATTCATGCCTGATCAGCTTTTGCTGAAAACGAAGGTTCTGTTTGATTCTAGAAATGTTCTATTTCCTGTTTTAAAATATCTGGTTTCCTGTTTGGTAGAATGTAGTGCTCTGGTCAGATTGTTCCCCCAAGTACTGATCTAGGATCAGTGAGGAAACAAAAAACGAAAAATACCTTGTCATTAAGTCATAAGAACATAAGAAAGTTTGTTTGGTTTGGTTGTTAGTAGCTTATTGATTCCAGAATCTCATCAAGCAGCTTCTTGAAGGATCCCAGGGTGTCAGCTTCAACAACATTACTGGGGAGTTGGTTCCAGACCCTCACAATTCTCTGTGTAAAAAAGTGCCTCCTATTTTCTGTTCTGAATGCCCCTTTGTCTAATCTCCATTTGTGACCCCTGGTCCTTGTATCTTTTTTCAGGTCGAAAAAGCCCCTTGGGTTGACATTGTCAGTACCTTTTAGAATTTGGAATGCTTGAATTAGGTCACCACGTAGTCTTCTTTGTTCAAGACAGAATAGATTCAATTCTTTTAGCCTGTCTGCATATGACATGCCTTTTAAACCCAGAATAATTCTGGTTGCTCTTCTTTGCACTCTTTCTAGAGCAGCAGTATCCTTTTTGTAGCAAAGTGACCAGAGCTGAACACAATACTCAAGATGAGGTCTTACTAATGCATTGTACAGTTTTAACATTACTTCCCTTGGTTTAAACTCAACACTTTTCATTATATATCCAAGCATTTTGTTGGCCTTTTTTATAGCTTCCCCACATTGTCTCGATTTCTGAGTCAACATAAACTTCTATGTCTTTTTCATAGATTCCTTCTTCAATTTCAGTATCTCCCATATGATGTTTATAATGTACATTTTTATTGCCTGCGTGCAATTCCTTACACTTTTCTCTATTAAATGCAATGTGTCTGCCCAGTTCTGAATCTTGTCTAGATAATTTTGAATATTTTGCATAGACGCCCGCTGAAACGTTGAAGTGCTTAAATGTGAATTACATTTTAAAATCAATCCACGCGCAAATACCTGCTTTTTCCATTAACATTCTAATCTACAACTAATCTGATGACATAAAAAGCTGCTGAAACATACTTTCTGACAATGATTAGAGACAAGGGAAATCGTGTCTGTGACAGGACACCGCAACGAAGGCTCAATTTGCAGCTACTGGCAGCAAATCAACAGGGAAGACACGATTGGTCCACAATTCTGTCATCAGCTGGATCCAAACAACACCCTCCCTCAAATCCAGCCAGTCAAACTGCCAACCCTGTTTCAGTTCTTTCCGCACCAGCCAATCCATTCATGCCTGCTTGATTGATGCCCCGCCTCCAACAACAAGTTTCGAGACAGACTCAATACTACACGAACTATTCAACAGTTGTACATGTCCAGATAAATTATAATAAGAAAGGGTAAGACCCAAATAAATAAATGTTAGCAATAATAATAATAATAATAATAATAATAATAATAATAATAATAATAATAAAGTAGAGATAGTTAATAAGTTACAATGTTAAAATATATCCATATCACTAGAGAAAGCCCTCGCTGTATATCCTATTGTATAAACTCAGTCTGTGGAGAATGGTAGAGATATCTGTGTGTGAATGTGAGAGTCATAAGAACATAAGAACATAAGAAAGTTTACAAACGAGAGGATGCCATTCGGCCCATCTTGCTCGTTTGGTTGTTAGTAGCTTATTGATCCCAAAATCTCATCAAGCAGCTTCTTGAAGGATCCCAGGGTGTCAGCTTCAACAACATTACTGGGGAGTTGATTCCAGACCCTCGCAATTCTCTGTGTAAAAAAGTGCCTCCTATTTTCTGTTCTGAATGCCCCTTTGTCTAATCTCCATTTGTGACCCCTGGTCCTTGTTTCTTTTTTCAGGCTGAAAAAGTCCCTTGGGTCGACACTGTCAATACCTTTTAGAATTTTGAATGCTTGAATTAGGTCGCCACGTAGTCTGCTTTGTTCAAGTCGACACAGGCAGTAGGTAAAGGACAAATAGGGTTTGGGCCAGGTTGCAGGTCTTATTAAAGTGGGTTGGTGAAATATAAATAATGTGATTCCTTCAATTAAAACCTGTTTCTAGGGTCAAATGACTGTTGGCAACCTGTTGGCAACTTGCACTGGAGTAGATTGGTGATTGGGAAAACCAATAGAGCTGTGCCTCCACTTAACTGCACAGTGTGAATCTAAGGTGTTGGTATAATCACCCTACTATATTATTATTATTATTATTAAGTATATTGGTGATGATGATGATGATGATGATGAAGATCATGATATTTTTGGGCCTCCCTTGCCTCCTCTAAGGAGGCTGTACTGCTGCACACCCACACCGTATCACCACTCATTAGAAAAAAATGACATTTACCACTTGGCTTTCAAGACAACAGATTGCAATGGAACTTGGAGAATACTTTCACAAATATAAACTATAGCGGTTACGCACATTTGGCCAATCTATGCTCTTTCAGTTCCTAGCAGCTTGTTGATATGAATTCTTTGTAAGTCAGGTCTGGAAAGAATCCAGAAATATGGCATTCTGGTATCTAACAATACTGGTAGGCAGTATTGTTAAATTCGAGTTGGAATAAAACGGTAAAAAAAAAAGGACAGAGGGACGGATGACGCAGTTAGTTTGTAGCTAGAGCAAATACAGTTTTTCGACCATATATACCATACAGATATGCTTTAAAATTATACAGAGTAAGAAATACAGACAAACATAAGAAATAGGAGAGTTGTAACTGTGTAAGACTTTAAGAAGATATAAGTCGTAGTTAAACTGAAGACTGTTCGCATGTCGAGTTATTGTTGCTGAACATATTTCTGTACAACAGTGGAGGAATTATCCACCCGTTTGACTGCCATGGATGTAAGTAAATAAAGCATATTGTTTCTGAAGTTTGAAAAGTCTATACGCCTGGAATTATTCTATACAAAATAAGAAGTTGAACTAATATGCGAAGCACAGTAACTGGATGTGCATTGTAATGTATAAGCTACCTACTACAAACTCTGAAGTGGTGCATTTTTTTATTAAGAAGCCACCACACATTCCATATTTTATTCATTTCTAATTGTCCTGGTGATGTATTTTGAGCTTGTAACACATCTTCATGTGTTACTAGTATTGCTTGTACCAAAATCTCCAATTCCATATTGGTAAATTTCAGTTTTCGCTTCTGAGCATCCTCATCACCATGACTAGTACCAGGCTGAGGTCTTTGTGTGCCATTCATTTTCTTTTGGCATGGGTAGCCTACACACGCAGGGTTGACCCAAACCCTCTATTTATTGTGAGAGATGTGTAATTCTCCACCGCTAATTGCGGTGAGGGGTATTTAAATTGGTTGATTGCGGAATCGACTGCTTTACCTAATTAGTCTTATAAAACAGGTTATTATTTTGACGCTGAGTGCAGTCGTACTGAATACACACATTATGTGGCTTTTTGCGGTCAGTATTTCACTTTATAAATTTGGGCCTAAATGTTCTCTAAATTATGTATTATATTATGACAGGATTGCGTTGCGGGTCCAGGTGGTATCGGCAGGCAAAGAGACACAGAGACAAGGAAACTGCAGTTAAAGCGCTGCTGCACCGTTTAATAAACAAAACTAAATAAAAAAGTTGAACCAACTGCTCACAGAGCAAAATAAAAGGTTTAACTAAAACAAGTCACGAACACAATAATCAGAAACAAAAATAACCAGCCCAAGGGCCAAAACAAAAGTTTTAAACAGAACTGTTCAGGCTGGGCAGGGCCTTCACTGAATCCTCTCCAAAACACAGCATAACAAAACTTTTTCACTGCCAAATTCCCTCCACCAAACAAAGCATTTTCCCCTTTTTTTATAGCATGTGGCTGGAGCCTAATTATCAATTATTCAATTAGCTCCAGACACATTCTCACATGTATTTTGGCAGGGATAGGAAATTAACCCCATCCCTGCCAACCACCACCAAATCACCAACACAACAATATTATAATTTACAGACAAGGCCCTGCCCTGCCACATATATTAATTGTTTATGAAGGGTGAGATGAATCAAACTGGATGGGCACCAGCTTGATTATATAACCAAGCATTCTGTTTACCTTTTTCATTCGTTTCCCACATAGTCTAATTGCTGACAGCAATGGATCTGTTACAATACCAAGATATTAATGTAGCGCTATTGTAACTCGTTTACAATACAATACTGCTATCAGTGTGACCTGCACAGCCTTGTTACCCGTCTCAATACACCTTCTCATTTATAATACAATACCTCACTTCTATCAGTGTGACCTGCACAGGCCTGCTACCCATCTCAATAAAGGCTCTCATTTATAATACAATACCTCATTGCTATCAGTGTGACCTGCACAGCCGTTACCCGGCTCACTGCATCCTCTCGATTATAATACAATACCTCACTGCTATGCTTAAATTCAATGTGACCTGCACAGCCCTGTTAACCATCTCAATACACATTCATTGTAGCTCTTCCTGTCCTCTGGGTTGTTTCATTTTAAGCACATAAATGAAAAAAAGAGATGAATATTTAGACATAAGGATTGTTATTTCAGTCCCCCGTTCCTGGTTGCATAATTGAGCTTCAATCATGCCAACTCTTCAGTAAGGTACAATTTCCTGCAGGACTTTGACTGAAAAGTGAATTCTGGTGTACATTAGCCAGAAGAAATTAAGCATTTACATTGAGGCGTACACTAGCCAGCAACACGGTTAGGGGCAGATGCATACAGAATGACTTGGGGTGGGGAAGTTACTAAATATGCCCTTGGATAACTATTAAAATAGTTTAAATATCACAAAAAAATACAATGTGCAGTTAAAATGCTGGTACACATTTGCTTGGGTGTGTCCACACTGTGACTTACACAAGACTGGTACACAGTCACTTGGGGTGTGTCCACACATTCTGTGACTTACTCAAGGCAGGTACACAGACGAACTAGTCGGCCAGGGGTCCAAGGAGGAGAGGAAGAGGGGCACCCAGTAGAGTTGGGTGTCATCAGGGTGTCATCAATGGGAGGCAGGTTATGGTGGTTAAGTAGTAAACTGGGTTTGTGGCAGGAGAGTGTAGAATATATGTTGTCAGTTTTGTTCCGAAAGAAAGAGAAGTAATCGTGACAGGTAAAAGAGGAGGATGGATGGGAGAGGGATCTGTCTGTGGCTGGATGTAGGATTTGGTCAATGGTCTTAAAGGGAACATTTACCGTGTCCCATAGTTATGATTTCAGAGAAGTACTTCACCCTGGCAGCAGCGAGGCCATGCCTGTAGCTACTGAGATGGTCAATCCAGATCTCTCTGCGAAGCATTAGTCCAGACGACCTCCACTTGTGCTCAGGCTTGAGGCAGGCAAAAGTTTGAGAGTGTACCATGGGCAGTTGCAATTGTTCTTGACCATCCTGGTTGTAAGCAGGGTAACAGTGTTGATGATCTGAGTAAGGGTGGCGTTGTAGAGGGTCACTTCATCGTCAACTGAGGATGGGAGAGTACCAGTTAGAGGGGATGAAGAGACATATTCCGAGAGTTTCAGAGGATTCAGCAGATTCTTGGGACGGAAGGAGATAACAGTATCAGTAGTGGAGGAAGTAGCAGGGAGATTAATGTTAGCAGTGATTAAGAAATGGTCAAAGAGAGATATCTGAGATGGAGAGATTGGAGATATCAAGGCCCCTAGTGATGAGCAGATCCAGGGTGTGTCCACGGGTGTGAGTGGGGACATTGACAAATTGGGAGTCCAAGACTGTCTAGGAGCGTGTTGAAGTTGGTCACTAGGAGGGTAGAGGCAAGTCAATAAGATTGTAGGATTTTGTCAGTAAAATTGCAGTTGAGGGAGAGGAATTCTGAAGACTCTGCAATAAAAGCCAAGTTATTCTTTGATGGACGGTAGATAACAGCAAGGGTGAGGGACATGGGAGAGGGTAGCTTGATGGTGAGATGCTCAAATGAAGAAAAGGAGCTTGAATCAACTCTATACAACACTGCAGTGTTAAGCTCTTTTTCCTATAGACCTCTATACAGCTGTGCAGTGTTGAGTCTTCTCTTTCCTATAGACCTCTATACAGTTGTGCAGTGTTGAGTGTTCTCTTTCCTATATTCTTCTATACAGCTCTGCAGTGTTGAGTGTTCTTTTTCCTATATTCTTCTATACAGCCCTGCATTGTTGAGTGTTCTTTTTCCTATATTTTTCTATACAGCTCTGCAGTGTTGAGTGTTCTCTTTCCTATAGACCTCTATATAGCTCTGCAGTGTTGAGTGTTCTCTTTCCTATAGACCTCTATACAGCTCTGCAGTTTTGAGTGTTCTCTTTCCTATAGACCTCTATACAACTCTGCAGTGTTGAGTTCTCTTTCGTATAGAACTCTGTACCACGCTGCAGTGTTAAGTGGAAATTTCTTTCCTATAGAACTCTATGCAGATCTGTAGTGTTGAGTGGAGTTCTAAATTAATTACAATAGGTACTTACTTTACTGTAAAATAAAGGATTGTGGATCCCAAGATTTAACAGAGCAGTCAGAATTGTTCTATCTTATCTTATATTGTATCTTATGTTCTTATTATGTTATTATCTCACAAAGAAAAATACTACAGCATGTTACAGCAACTGAAGCATACAAATAAGCTACTTACACCTTTGCTCCACTTCGATGTATATAGGTACTTTTACTATTTAAATAAAGTACCTTTTTTAATGCATTTTTGTTAAGCCAATTATAAATTGGAAATGAATATTAGTTTCAGAGAAGCTGTTGAAACCCTGAGTTATTCCTTTGTTTAAGAAATGATGCATTGTGAATATTGCCTCATGTATTTTTTTTATTACTAATGGGGTAAATATGAATTCTATTGATTGTATTGATTTAATTAGGTATCTGCTAGCTGCTTGTACACTATATCACTGGGATACATGTATTTTGGTAAATGTAGTGCTGGCAGAATATGAAAAACAGTGGCACTGGCTGGCTATAGTGGGATCTAATGAGAACATAACTTTCCAGATTGTAATTGTGTTCCACTCGTTTGGCAATGCACGGTAACCTTGCATTCTGTTTCCCTCTTTAATGATCTCTCAGACACTGTTGTTGAGATACTGTTTAAGAACAAATTAAAAAACAAACACAGCTATAAGCCTGACCCGAAGAAAAGCACAATATGTAGCACCTGCCAAAATCTAAATGGAGCTGTCTGAACCTGGTGATGTAGGAAGTCTATGAGAAATCTCCTTTGTTTGGGAAGGAGGCTGTCATGAGGGTTGGCAGCTGTTTCAGATATATGCACAGGTTTGCAGGACTGCCTGAATCAATTCACTCACTGGAGCAATTCAGAACATATTATCCAATATTAAACAAAGTGGACCTGTGTTAAAGGAGTGTTAACCAAGAGTTTATAATCCATTTCCTGGGAGGCTCCCAAGTGGCGCATCCGATAAAGGTGCGTCGCGTGGAGTGCAGGATTCACCCTTTAGCCTGGAGATTGCCTGTTCGGGTCCAGGCTATTCCACTGCTGACCATAGATGGTGAGCTGAGCCTAAAATACAATTGGACATTTCAAATTGGGAGAAAAACAGACTAAAATCAATTGCCGACTGCTACATTTAATAAATAAATATAAATAAACCTTAACTCTTATTATCCCCTGCCCAGGGGTTATAGGGGAAGCGGCATACCTACACTGCATGTATTTAGAGAACCTCTTTTCCTGTACTGACTATACCTGCTAAGGATCTTCTTTAATGTGATTGATGGCTCAGATTTGTTATTTACAGTCATGGCAATGGGGTGTGAATGTCACTGACATGCTTGTGATCCCAGCCGCATTACCACTGGTCCCTTTTAATAGACTGCTTGCCACTGCTTTAAATCCATCCCTCTAAGCACTAGCAATTTCATCACTGCTCTGCTTATGGTTGTGCAAAGGATTGTTTGTTCTTTCATTTGATCTTTTTTCTGTTTCCTTCCTTATCATTAGCAGTTAAACATCCAATCTGTATTTTTTCTTTAAACAGCACTTGGAAACTGCAGCCTGAGTTGACAGTAAGCATTGCAGAAAGCATGAAGAACAATCACAGTCATTCTGCATTGGTAGTAAATAGCAGGCTGGTGACACCATCATGGTTACCTCCAGTGTTTATCATTATGAATTCAGCAGGGAGGGTGAGAGACAGGGCAGGGCAATCTTGTTTTGAACCTTGAATTAAAATCCTGTAAGTGCCCAGCACCAATATTTAATTGGAACAGGATTACTGTCTTCTCTTAAAGGATTGCTGTACTGGAGGGGGAGAGAATGTGATTTAAAATGTAATAGACCAGCTATTGATTTGTGCATTAGCTTTCAATTGCATTTCTGCTGCCATCTGCTCAAACTTGGTATGCTTCACTTTATTGACAAAGCCGTGAGCTGCAGAACTGAATTGCCTGTGTTTAGCAATATGACATGCCGCTCTACTTGAGATATATTCCATTAAAGTACCTGCTCCAGCCATGCTGCTAACTCATCGCTTCCGACCCGCCCTGCATTGACTGGAACTGAAAAACACAAGGGAAACAACTGCTGTCATAGCACTGTAAATACAGTGACCAGTCTGTCATAGCACTGTAAATACAGTGCCCAGCCTGTCATAGCACTGTAAATACAGTGACCAGTCTGTCATAGCACTGTAAATAGTGACCAGCCTGTCATAGCACTGTAAATACAGTGACCAGCCTGCCCTAGCACTGTAAATACAATGACCAGCCTGCCCTAGCACTGTAAATACAGTGACCAGCCTGCCCTAGCACTGTAAATACAATGACCAGCCTGCCCTAGCACTGTAAATACAGTGACCAGTCTGTCATAGCACTGTAAATACAGCACGGGTCGGACAGTAGCGTGAATTTTTATGTCACTATCAGGAACATAGTGGTCTTAGCTTGTTTTAGTGTGTGTTTTGTAGTGTCTCATCCTGTTTTTGTGTGTGTGTGTGTGTGTGTGTGTGTGTGTGTGTGTATGTGTGCTGTAGTGTCTCATTCTGTTTTAGCATGGGTGCTGTAGTGTCTCAGCATGTTTTAGTGTGGGTGTGTAGCAATGTAGTAATGGGATTAGGTGGGGCATTGAAACCTCGGTAAAACACCAGCAGGATTAATACAGAGTTAACGAGCGTCTGTATAAAGATACACCACTGTTCAGTTCATTAAAATAGACCCCTCTCCCAGATATTGAAAAGGACATTGCCTAGTAAACAATTAGCTAATCGTAAACAGCACTAGAGGATTGCTTTATAGACATGTAACAGGGTATTTAACAGGTATGGAATGAAGTGTTCTGAAAAGGTAAATGATATAATCTTCAGGTTTTTGTTTGTTTCTGCATAGGGATATTTCAACCAGAACAAAAATGCCAACAAGTGCTTGATCAGGCACAACTTGATAATCCACCACAGCTGAGATCATTACAGCAGCCTGCAGTGTTGGCGAATGCTGATGGAGCAATCATTACTGATAGAGCAGATAATGGGAATCGCAAGGAATACATCTCTTACCAATGGCAGCATTCAAGGTGGTTCCTATGAGGTCACGTCCTCCTGAAAAAAATAAAATTAAAAGACATTCCCGGGAGGGGGTACACTCATCCAGTCGCTGATGTGTTGCAGTGGGAATGTTTGCAGAGAGGAAGAGCTGAGACAAGTCCTTTGTTATGAGTGCGAAGCGTTTAAGTCCTTCCAGAATTGCATTACCTCAAAGGATAGGATCACTCTTCTTTAATGTATATTCCAGGGCCTTTTGAAAAATGTATATTAAGTCGCTTGAGACTGGCCCAGGCTATAATGTGTCAGTAGATCAGTGAGTCTTCTGGCCCACGTGGTGCTGGGTGTGTCAGTGTTGTGTCACACATCTCTACCCTGGACTCTATCAGTAATTCTGCTGTCTGATTACACTCTACTACTTAATTGTCTCCTGCAGGAGGTGCAATACCTGGCGACAGGGATTGTAACGTACTGAATATATGTTACTAAATAAAGGGAAAGGTTCCTGAAAGAAAAAAAGTCTATTTGTATCAGAATGACAGGGTGCACAGTGACGGCCGAGTTCATTGAATGGAGGCCTATGTTCAATGAACTCGCAGCGTCTCTATTAAGAAAAATAAATAACGTAAAACTACAGAGTTATTTGGTGGGTTTCCACTTAAAATAGTAAGGAAAGATCTAACTGGGAAGACTAGTATAATTTATTTAACTAACACTTAAGGAAAATGAAAGTACAACTTACCGATTTGTGTGTGTGGATGTGTGTGGGTGTGTGGACAAAGGGAGCGTCCACGGTTGAGGCACGCTTTTTGAAAATGATAGTGGACGCACATAATATAAGTCTAGGGAGGGAAGTATTAAAGGAAGGAAAATGGTTTTATAGTCTTTTGAAAGTACTTCTACCATGAAAAATAATAATGACTTGTGATTAGTTAAAAGAAAGGTAATGTTACTGTATTGTTTAAAATAAAGTAAGATATAAATGTTTTTATATTTACTAATTTGTAATTTGGTATGTTCCAAGAGGAGGAGCTAAGCTGAGTATAAATAGCCTGTATCGAGCACCCATTCTGAGCGTGCTGGTTTGTTAGAACTGGTTGTTGTGTGTAAAAGGCTGAGGGGGGATCCTGATTATCAGAATATAGCCTCCTATTGACAGTTAACTGTTTACTGATTTTTCTATTTGTTTATTTAGTTATTTTTTTTATTTTATTTTTTCTCTTTGTGGCCACATTTGTACCAAGTGCAATTTTTGTTCCTGTGTTCCTCACTCCGGTTTGGATAAATAAGAGAAATCCATCTTGGAGCAACAAAAACTTTCCTGGTCATTGCTTGTTATTAAATAACATCTGACATACGCACACCGGTCCCTAACAAGTGGTGGCAGCTGTGGGATCCAGTGGCTGTAGTAACAAGTGACGAAGACGAGAGAGAGGACGCGCCTGCATCAAGGATGCCACCAAAACGGGGTAGAGCTGAGCAAACAGAAGGTACAGAGGATGAAGTGATGGTTGCGGTTCTTGCAGCTTTTCACCTTTTGAGCTGCTTCATGGACGCCAGGTACGAGGACAAGGAGGAGCAACCCCCAAAAGTGAGTGTGATCGCTTATGTCCTTAAAATGAGGGATCAGCTGGCACGAATGTCAACCCTAGCTCATGAGCAAATGGAAACATCTCAAGTGGCTCAGAAGTGGTATGATCAGTCTACCCGGAAACGTACCTTCCTGCCTGGAGAGCAAGTGTTGTTGGTGTTACCAACCACTGAAAATAAGCTGTTGGCAAAAGGGCAAGGACCATACACACTGACTCGGAAGATGAGCCCAGTTACAGATAACATTCGCATACCAGGGTGCCGGAAACCACTGCAAGTTTTTCATATTAATTTGCTTAAAAAGTGGTTTAAGTGCCCAGATCCTGACGCAGAGAGTCTGTACATCCAAGCCATTGAGGAGGAAGACGATTCCACAGAGCAGTATTTCCCAGGACAACATAAAGAGGGGGAAGTGGATTTGCAACATTTTCCACAGGAAAAGCAACAAGAATTGCTGCAATGTCTTCCCAACAATTTGTTTGTTGAGAAACCAGGACGTACTGAGGAAATCCATTTTGTAATTTGGTATGTTCCAAGGGGAGGGGCTAAGTTGGGTATAAATAGCCTGTATCAAGCCCACACTCTGAGTGTTGGTTTGTTAGAACTGGTTGGTGCTGAGTAAAGGGCTGAGGGGGGAACCTGATTACCAGAATATAACCTCCTACTGATAGTTAACTGTTTACTGATTTTTCTATTTATTTATTTATGTAGTCGTTTATTTATTTCATTTATTTTTTTCTCTTTTGTGGCCACATTTGTATCAAGTGCAATTTTTGTTCCAGTGTTCCTGTTTGGATAAGTAAGAGAAAGTCAGCTTGGTGGAACAAAAACTTTTCTGGTCATTGCTTGTTACTTAATAACATCTGACATACGCACACCGGTCCCTAACAGGGATATACTGTAGTAGAGGGGGTTATCCATACATAGATAGGTATGTTTTTCACACTTTACATTTTTCCAGCAGGAAAAAAACATTATCCAATTGTAATGAAACTTGGTATTAACATTATTTAGCAGAAAACATTATCCAATTCTAATGA
Source organism: Polyodon spathula (assembly GCF_017654505.1). Lineage (NCBI taxonomy): Eukaryota > Metazoa > Chordata > Actinopteri > Acipenseriformes > Polyodontidae > Polyodon > Polyodon spathula. The sequence goes on from NC_054544.1 coordinate 46,885,813, forward strand.
AAATTGGTACGAACATTATTTAGCACCTATTGATTGTGGGGATCTACAGAGGTGTCTCTCCTGGTCTGTACATACATCAGTATGTTACAGTAATTACCCAGTCCCTTCTCAGAGTTTAATGTGGTATCTCATGGTAAAAGCACAGCAAAGTGTAATGAAGCACAGAAGACATGATGAAAGAGTAGCAAAGCACACAATCGTTATCTGGGGGTGCTTAGCGGTTTTCTGTCCTTCTAACCTTATGTCTGGATATCCCACTTATGTTTGTGCCTATATCTTGGGTTGACATTGTCAATACCTTTTAGAATTTTGAATGATTGAATCAGGTCGCCGCGTAGTCCTCTTTGTTCAAGACTGAGTAGATTCAATTCTTTTAGCCTGTCTGCATATGACATGCCTTTTGAACCAGGAATAATTCTGGTTGCTGCTCTTTGCACTCTTTCTAGAGCAGAAATATCCTTTTTGTAGTGAAGTGACCAGAACTGAACACAATATTCTGATGAGGTCTTACTAATGCATTGTACAGTTTTAACATTACTTCCCTTGATTTAAATTCAACACTTTTCACAATATATCCGAGCATCTTGTTGGCCTTTTTATAGCCACATTGTCTAGATGAAGACATTTTTGTGTCAACATAAACTCCTAGGTCTTTTTCATAGATTCTTTGTTCAAATTCAGTATCTCCCATATGATATTTATAATGTACATTTTTATTGCCTGTGTGCAGTACCTTGCACTTTGCTCTATTAAATGTCATTTGCCATGTGTCTGCCCAGTTCTGAATAATGTCTAGATCATTTTGAATGACATTTCCTGCTGCAGCAGTGTTTGCCACTCCTCCTATTTTTGTGTCATCTGCAAATTTAACAAGTTTGCTTACTACACCACAATCTAAGTCATTAATGTAAATTAGGAATAGCGGAGGACCTAATATTGATCCCTGTGGTACTCCACTGGTTACCACACTCCATTCTGAGGTTTCTCCTCTAATCAGTACTTTTTGTTTTCTACATGTTAACCACTCCCTAATCCATGTACATGCATTTCCTTGAATCCCTACTGCATTCAGTTTGGAATTAATCTTTTATGCAGGACTTTGTCAAAAGCATTCTGCAAATCTAAATAAACCATGTCATATGCTTTGCAATTATCAATTGTCGATGTCGCATCCTCAAAAAAATCAAGCAAGTTAGTTAGACACGATCTCCCTTTCCTAAAACCATGTTGACTGTCTCCAAGGATACTGTTACCATGTAGGTAATTTTCCATTTTGGATCTTATTATAGTTTCCATAAGTTTACATATAATAGAAGTCAGGCTTATTAGTCTGTAGTTACCTGGTTTGGTTTTGTTTCCCCTTCTGTGGATCAGTATTACGTTTTCAATTCTAGTAGGTACAACCCCTGTGTCAAAAGACTGTTGCATCATCTTGGTTAGCGGTTTGTGAATAACTTCTTTCATTTCTCATCTGGCCCAGGGGATGTTTATTTTAAGAGCTCCTAGTCCCTTTAACACTTCTGCCTCGGTTATTTAAAACTGGATAGGAACAAGTTGACATGTAGGGAATGTTGTCCATATCCTCCTTTGTAAAAACTTCTGAAAAGTAATCATTTCATATATTTGCTATTTTTTTCATTGTCTATGATTTTGCCATTTGTATCTCTAAAACATTTAACCTCCTCTTTGAATATTCTCTTGCTGTTGTAATATTTGAAAAACATTTTGAAATTGGTTTTAGCCCCCTTAGCAATGTTGATTTCTATCTGTCTCTTGGCATTTCTAACTGCCTTTTTGACTTTTTGCATTTGCAGTTCCAAATAGTGTTTCTGTGTACTTTGTTTTTGGTTCCTTTTAAATGCTTTGTAAAGTGCCTTTTCTTGCTGATTTATTTTTTTAATTGATCTATTAAACCATTTTGGCAATTTAGTTTTACATTTAGATTTGTCTACTTTTGGGATGTAATTCTTTTACACCTCTAGTACTACATTTAAAAAACAGCCTTTTTCTGTGGATGTTTTCTTTATATTACTCCATTCTACTTCTGTTAGTCTCTGTTTCATACCTTCATAGTTTGCCTTTCTGAAATTGTAAACATTAGCTTTAGTCACTACTTTTTGGGTTTTAAAAATCACTTCAAATGAGACCATGTTGTGGTCTGAGTTTGCTAGTGGTTCTCTGACCTCTGTTTTAGTTATTCTGTCTTCATTATTTGAAAAGGTTAAATCAAGGCATGCCTGCCCTCTAGTCAGTGCCTTGACAAATTGCGTTAGGAAGCAGTCATTTGATGTTTCCACCATTTCAATTTCGTCTGTCGTGCTCCCCACTGGGTTTTCCCATTTTATATGGAGGAAGTTGAAATCCCCCATCAGTATGGCTTCTCCTTTGCTACATGTATTTTTAAAGTCATTGTATAACAGATTATTTTGCTCGGTGTCTGAATTTGGCGGTCTGTAGCATGCTCCTATTATTCTCCTCCCCTCGCCCGTGTCTCAAAACGGTCTTCCCAGCGACAGCGAGTGGAAGCGACAGCGAGTGGGAGAAGTACAGGCGTGGAAAAGTACAGAGCAGTTTCGAAGCAGAAAGGAGAAATTGCAGTTTCGAAGCAGAAAGGAGAAATTGCATCTTGAATTGCTTTAATCAGAAAACAGAGGACATTGGGGAAACACAGCAGCAGCTCAAAGTCAAACAGCCGCGTGTGTTTTTCTGATAACAAACAAGCTGAAACTCGGAGCAGCTGATTCAAATTCAGCGCCGTTTTGAGACACGGGCGAGGGGAGGAGCCAACAGCACAGCAGAACAACGCAGTTAAACGAGGCAGTCTTCCCAACGACAGCGAGTGGAAGCGACAGCGAGTGGGAGAAGTACAGGCGTAGAAAAGTACAGAGCAGTTTCGAAGCAGTTTGAAAGCAGGCTGACGGCTGCAGAAGAAACTAAACTTCAAAAAAAAAAAAAAACCCTCAACATGGTCTTCAAGCCAGTAATCTGTGACACCTGCTTGATGTGGGAAATCCGAGAAAACCCAGCGGAGCTAAACCAAGTGTGCGTAAAGTGCCGCGCGATCCAGGATTTGCATAAACTAGTAAGTATGCTAAAAATGGAGCTGGAAGAAGTGAGACAGCAACAGGATCTTGAGGAACTGGCACACCCACAATTCATGGAAGTCTGCATCACCCCTAACAGACTGAAAGCCACCAGGGAGATAGAAGGTCAGAACAGCTGGGTTCAGGTAGGCAGAAGCAGGGAAAAAAAGAAACTTCCTCAAACACAACCACCAGAAATCAAAACAACCAACAAATTTGAGTCACTTCAGAATTGTGATGAGCAGAACTAACAACAAGAGAATGAAAGGAACAACATCCAGGACCCTATTGACAGTGGTGACCAGACAGCAAAAAGAAGGGAGGTCATGATTGTTGGGGACTCCATATTGAGAAACACAGCAAGTTCAATTCGCAGTTTGGACCCCCTTACTACAACAGTGTGCTGCCTTCCGGGAGCCTCTGTCAAGCACATCACTGAGAACGTGGACAGGCTCCTAGAACGAACAGGAGACGACCCGGTAGTAGTCGTCCACATCGGTACAAACAACATTGGAAGAGACAGACCAAAATCCCTGCAAAACAAATTCAGAGAGCTAGGAAGGAAATTAAAAGAGAAGACCAAAACTGTGGTATTTTCTGGTATACTACCGGCACCTTGCAAAGGACCATATGGACAGCTGGAAATAATTAATCTAAACGCATGGCTGAAGACGTGGTGCACACGGGAAGGCTTCACCTATCTTGATCATTGGACCACTTTCTACAACGAGGACTATCTGTATAGACGGGATGGACTGCATTTAAATAACAAGGGAACTAGTCTACTCGGAGAAAAGATCCTCGAGCAGGTTCGGAAGCATTTAAACTAGAAAGGAAGGGGGGAGAAATCAACAAAAAAACAGAAGGGAGACCGCATCAAAACAAGAACAACAACTCAGGTAAGACAACCATTAAATGTATTTATCTAAATGCTAGAAGTATCAGAAACAAAATTCTAGAACTTGAAGCTACTGCACTAACAGGTAACTATGATGTGATAGGTGTTACAGAAACGTGGTTGTCTGAGAGTGATGGGGACGAATATAATATTTGTGGGTATACACTGTATAGGAAAGACAGGCAGGACAGAAGAGGAGGAGGGGTAGCGCTATACATAAGAAACAGCCTTGAATCCCAGGTGTTAAACCTGGACAAAGAAAATAAAACCGAATCAATATGGGTCAGAATAACAGACAAAAATTCAAAAGGCATAATAATAGGAGCATGCTATAGACCGCCAGATTCAGACGGTGAGCAAAATAATCTGTTATACAATGACATTAGAAATGTGTGTAGCAAAGGAGAAGCCATACTAATGGGGGATTTCAACTTCCCCCAAATAAAATGGGAAAACCCGGTGGGTAGCGCGAAGGATGAAATAGAAATGGTGGAAATGACAAATGACTGCTTCCTAACACAATTTGTGAAGGCACCCACTAGAGGGGAGGCATGCCTTGATTTAGTCTTTTCAAATAACGAAGATAGAATAACTAAAACAGAGGTCAGAGAACCACTGGCAAACTCAGACCACAACATGGTCTCATTTGAAGTGTTTTTTAAATCCCCAAAAGTAAAGACTAAAGCTAAGGTTTACAATTTTAGAAAAGCAAACTATGAAGGTATGAAACAGAGACTAACAGAAGTAGATTGGAGTAAAATAGAGAAAACACCCACAGAAGAAGGATGGTTGTTCTTCAAAAATGTAGTACTAGAGGCGCAAAACAATTATATCCCTAAAGTAGACAAATCTAAATGTAAAACTAAATTGCCAAAATGGTTTAATAGATCAATTAAAAAAAATATTCAGCGAAAAAAGGCACTTTACAGAGCATTAAAAAAGGACCAAAAAGAAAGTACGCAGAAAGAGTACACAGAACTGCAAACGCAAGTCAAAAAGGAAGTTAGAAAGGCCAAGAGAGAAATAGAAATGAACATTGCTAAGGGAGCTAAAACAAATTCCAAAATGTTTTTCCAATATTACAACAGCAAGAGAACATTCAAAGAGGAGATTAAATGTTTAAGAGATACAAATGGCAAAATCGTAGAGGAAGAAAAAAAAAAATAGCAAATATGTTAAATGATTACTTTTCACAAGTTTTTACAAAGGAAGATACTGACAACATGCCCCACATGTCATCCAGTTCCTATCCAGTTTTAAATAACTTTAGCATAACTGAGGCAGAAGTGTTAAAGGGACTAGGAGCTCTTAAAATAAACAAATCCCCTGGGCCGGATGAGATCCTCCCAGTAGTACTCAAAGAAATGAAAGAAGTAATTTACAAACCGCTAACCAAGATCATGCAGCAGTCTCTTGACACAGGGGTGGTACCGACAGACTGGAAAATTGCAAACGTAATACCGATCCACAAAAAGGGAAACAAAACTGAACCAGGTAACTACAGACCAGTAAGCCTGACTTCTATTATATGCAAACTTATGGAAACTATAATAAGATCCAAAATGGAAAATTACCTATATGGTAACAGGGTACTGGGAGACAGTCAACATGGTTTTAGGAAAGGGAGATCGTGCCTAACTAACTTGCTTGATTGTTTTTTGAGGATGCAACATCGATAATGGATAATTGCAAAGCATATGACATGGTTTATTTAGATTTCCAGAAAGCTTTTGACAAAGTCCCGCACAAAAGATTAATTCTCAAACTGAACGCAGTTGGGATTCAAGGAAACACATGTACATGGATTAGGGAGTGGTTAACATGTAGAAAACAGAAAGTACTGATTAGAGGAAAAACCTCAGAATGGAGTGTGGTAACCAGTGGTGTACCACAGGGATCAGTATTAGGTCCTCTGCTATTCCTAATCTACATTAATGATTTAGATTCTGGTATAGTAAGCAAACTTGTTAAATTTGCAGACGACACAAAAGTAGGAGGAGTGGCAAACACTGTTGCAGCAGCAAAGGTCATTCAAAATGATCTAGACAAGATTCAGAACTGGGCAGATACATGGCAAATGACATTTAATAGAGAAAAGTGTAAGGTACTGCACGCAGGAAATAAAAATGTACATTATAAATATCATATGGGAGATACTGAAATTGGAGAAGGAATCTATGAAAAAGACCTAGGAGTTTTTGTTGACTCAGAAATGTCTTCATCTAGACAATGTGGGGAAGCTATAAAAAAGGCTAACAAGATGCTCGGATACATTGTGAAAAGTGTTGAATTTAAATCAAGGGAAGTAATGTTAAAACTGTACAATGCATTAGTAAGACCTCATCTTGAATATTGTGTTCAGTTCTGGTCACCTCGCTATAAAAAAGATATTGCTGCTCTAGAAAGAGTGCAAAGAAGAGCGACCAGAATTATTCCGGGCTTAAAAGGCATGTCATATGCAGACAGGCTAAAAGAATTGAATCTGTTCAGTCTTGAACAAAGAAGACTACGTGGCGACCTAATTCAAGCATTCAAAATTCTAAAAGGTATTGACAGTGTCGACCCAAGGGACTTTTTCAGCCTGAAAAAAGAAACAAGGACCAGGGGTCACAAATGGAGTTTAGAAAAAGGGGCATTCAGAACAGAATATAGGAGACACTTTTTTACACAGAGAATTGTGAGGGTCTGGAATCAACTCCCCAGTAATGTTGTTGAAGCTGACACCCTGGGATCCTTCAAGAAGCTGCTTGATGAGATTTTGGGATCAATAAGCTACTAACAACCAAACGAGCAAGATGGGCCGAATGGCCTCCTCTCGTTTGTAAACTTTCTTATGTTCTTATTATGCCCTTTTAATTTTTGTCCATTATTCTGACCGATATTGATTCTGCGTTGTTTTCTTCATCCAGATTTAACACCTAGGCTTCAAGACTGTTTCTTATGTATAGCGTTACCCCTCCACCTCTTCTGTCCTGTCTGTCTTTCCTATACAGTGTATACCCACTAATATTATATTCGTCTCCATCACTCTCAGAGAACCAAGTTTCTGTAACACCTATCATGTCATAGTTATCTGTTAGTGCAGTAGCTTCAAGTTCTAGAATTTTGTTTCTGAAACTGCTAGCATTTAGACAAATACATTTAATGGCTGTCTTACCTGAGTTGTTGTTCTTGTTTTGATGCGGTCTCCCTTCTGTTTTTTTTTGTTGATTTCTCCCCCCTTCTAGTTTAAATGCTTCTGAACCTCCTTGATGATCTTTTCTCCAATTGGTTCCCTTTTAATTTAAGTACAGTCCGTCCCATTTACATAGATTGTCCTTGTTGTAGAATGTGGTCCAATGTTCAAGATAGGTGAAGCCTTCCTGTGTGCACCACGTTTTCAGCCATGCGTTTTGATTAATTATTTCCAGCTGTCCGTATGGTCCTTTGCAAGGTGCCGGCAGTATCCCAAAAAATACCACAGTTTTTGTCTTGTATTTTTGTCCAAAGTGCGAACTGAACTTGCTGTGTTTCTCAATATGGAGTCCCCAACAATTATGACCTCCCTTGTTTTTGCTGTCTGGCCACCACTGTTAATAGGGTCCTTTCGTTCTCTTGATGTTGGTTTTGATCATTTACATTTTGAAGTGGCTCCGATTTGTTGAATGTTTTGATTTCTGGTGGTTGTGTTTGACGAAATTTCTTTTTTTCCTTGCTTCTGCCTACCTGAACCCGGCTGTTTTGACCTTCTTCTGTCTCCCTGTTATCAGTAATGGCACAGTTAAGTTCTAGCTGTTATCAGTAATGATACATTCCAGTTACTGATAACAGTTAAAACTGGAATGTATCATTATTGATAACAGAACTGTAATACATCATTACTGATAACAGTTATAACTGGAATGTATCATTACTGATAACAGCTAGAACTGAAATGTATAAAAAAAGTGTTTGTGCCCCTGTCTACAATACCAGGTGTTATCTTAAAATGATAAGATAAGGAATTTGAATTAAAACAAAAAAAAAAAATAATTTCCTGAAATACATGTCGTACATGTTTTTGTACTGATTAACATCTCCACTGTTTCATTTTATTTAAATGTTTAATACTGTAAGGCTTTCAAATATTTGTTTTTCTCTTACTTAGTTTCAGTAACCTTTTAGTCTTCAGTTCTTACAAAATTAGTTTTCTTAACTTTAGGACAACTTATTTAGTTCTTATTTTCCGTAAATCATCTAATAATTGCCGGGTCTCAAATAATCACCCATCTCCAATAAACGCCAGGCCTCTGTTAAGCGCCGGGTCTCTGTCATTGCTATTGAAGCTGAGGAAGATGAGGAGGCACTTGAGCGTAATGAAGTGTACTAAGTGACAGTGATGAAAGTGTTTGTTTGTTTAATGCAGTTATTACATTATTAAAGGTTATGATAACTTCAAGCATGTGAAAGTAGGCCGGCTGCAAACCTCTTGGCGTATTTTAATGTGTTTTGTTGTATTAACAATGTACAAGTTTGAGATTGAACAATACATTATTTTTGATAATGATACTTATTGCTTGTTTTTTTTTATTTTTTTTTAGTTTAGTCATCTCCAATTCTTTACCCCGGTTTTCTCCCCAGTTTAGTGTGCCCAATTATTATCTGTATCCTCGGCTCACCTCTCGCAACCCCCCCGTCCTCGGAAACATGCTCCTGCCAATCTGTCATTTTTTGCACTGCGGATCCACAGCGAGACCACCAGACCTATAGCGCTGGAGGACAACACAGATCTGGCAGCTCCACTGCAGAACCGCAGGTGTCCGGTCAGCCACAGGGGGGCGCTGATGTGCGGTGAACCGTGGATTCCACTGCCAACCTAAGCCCTCCCTACCCGGGCAGCGTTCGGCCAACTGTGCGCCACCCCCTAGGAACTCCCGGTCACGGTCAGCTGTGACATAGCCTGGACTTGAACCTGCGATTCCCCGACTATAGGGCACATCCTGCACTCCACGTGGAGCGCTTTTACTGGGTGCACCACTCGGGAGCTCTGATACGTATTGCTTTTATTCATTTTTAAAAACATTTTAGAAGTTTGTTATTATTATTATTATTATTATTATTATTATTATTATTATTATTATTATTATTATTATTATTAACAATGGTAGATCTAATTCCATTTTTTAAAACAGGTTTGTTCATTTTCCAATGTTTTGCATACCATACCCTTGTTAACCAGTACATATAAAAAGACCATAACAAGACTTTATCTTTATACTTCAGGGTGTACAATACAATGTAATTTTGTTATAAAACAAAACTGTTACTTAGTTCCCACTGACACACAACCTTTTAACAAAGTTGCTGGAATGTTTAAATTGAGTCACGATGTTGCTACAGGGTTGTGTGTCAGTGGCTTCTCAATGACCGCGTGAAACGTGATGCTACAACTATGACACAATTGCTTCCTGAAAGGCTAATCATCGTAAGTCGAAGCACATTTTCCCATAGGAACATGCCTGACATGTTAACATGCCATAAATACCTGTGGCAATGTGCCCTGCCCCGGGTGTATTTTTGTGTTTTCTGTTGTATGTAGTGTGTTTATAGTGCATTGATTATAATATGGGTTATGAGTACAGGTGATATAATTGTGTAATTTGTAGTTAGACACGAGGATGGCACAAATCACTTCACGTGCAAATTAAAGGGGTATTTGTGTGGAAGCACAGAAGGGCACAAATTTGTTCACGTGCAGATGTACCGAGCTTCCAATTGAGTGATTGATTAGCAATTGAGTCTCAGTACATCTGCATAAAAGGGGCACATTTTCACTTATTCAGGGTGTGTGTTCGTAAATGGAGAACAGGTGAGAGACAGAGAGGAGAATTAATTTGAATATAACAATTGCTACAGCGTGCTGGAAGGTCCAGCACGGTACTTGTTTGTCTGTTCCTCCACTGTTCTGTTCGTTTTGTTCGTCTATTTACTTTGGCCAATGCACCTTTTTGTTTGTTCAGTCTCTGTTTTCTGTTTTGTTCAACCTTTTTATTTACAATAAACTGGTGCAAGTAAGCGCCTTCATCATTTCACCTCAGTACTGGGTGTGTTTCTTTCTGGCCTGATGTCACCACTGAGACAGCTGCATCACAATGCCGTATGATATCGTAAAGTCGAAGCAGGGTAATGCAAAAGAGTCGTAAGTCGAAGCGTCATAAATCAGTCAGCGCCTGTAATCTAATATAAATGCTGGTCTCAAATAATCACCGGTCTGCTTGCAAATATTGTAAATAAATGCTGGAGGTGTTTAATTGAAGTTTTAAGGTAAATACATTTCCCTCCTAAAAAACTAATACCAGTGTCTTTCAAGAGTAAGTAGAGTGGTTCTGAAAAATATATAGAATCTGTGCCAGTCTTTAAACAGCATCACATGCTTTGCTTCTCTCAGCTTAATAAGGTTTAGAACAATCTAAAGTAAGAACAAAAGTAAGCTCAACATATATTAATCAAACTGAGTTATATAAGCTGTTACACAACCAGCAGAATTGTTTGAATTAAAAGCACTGCTTAATTGGTTTGTTGTACTGTGTTTTTAATGAGCAAAATTCTTCAAAAAACTTTAAGAATGTGTGTAACAGGGCCAGGAGCCCTGTTCATGAAAAGGGGGCGGGGCTAAGCCCTGCTATTAATTTTTTTGTATGTGGAAGACGAGTGAGGTGCCGTCTGCCACGTTATTGTTTTGTTTTGATTTGGTATTTATTTAACAGCAGGGTATTTTTGGATTTACTTTGTAAATCCCAAAATACAATTATTTATTGTATTTGTGTCTGCATAGCCGTGTGTTTTTGTACTGTGTTGTAGCGTAGAAGGGAAGCCCCCATCCACATTAATATTGTCATTTAAATAAATGGCGCCGCAGCGTCTTTTGCCCTGCAGTACTGTATTTCTTGTCTGCCTGCATTCTGGCCTGATGCACTCACCTACCCTTCCACAATGTATAACAAGTGTTATAACACAGATCAATTCACAAACTAAAACTACTAAACTGAACCATCTTAACTTTGAACCATAAAAGTGAGATCACTGGTTGGGTGATGTGAAAACTGAAGATTGTCATCATTAGCATATGATTGTATGCACACTATTCATTGCAAATTAAATGAACCAGTGTTGTTTTCTATTTCTTTTTTTGATTTGAAATGTAATTTTAATAATTTAAATCAAAATAGCTTTTTATCATATGAGAAATGTTGCCAAATGAAAGTCTGCTGGATAAGAGGGATACAGAGATGTTGATACATGCATTAATAACCTGTAGCCACTGCTGAAGAGCAGCGGATTTATTAATACAAAAGTAAATAAACGAAAGGGGTCATGTGACATTACCTGTGATGGTAACACACAGAGGACACCTACAGCAAGCTGTACAAAAGGCAAAATAAAACACTGTACAAAAACTATAAATAAAAGGTGCCACACAGGGCAAGTGCTAGCCTTACTAAACGAGGTGTCCCGCTCCAGGAATCTGCTACACTACGTAACCCTCGCTATACATTACATGGGATCACTATCCCCTAAACTAACCTACTGATGAGCCGGTATTCATACAACATCTCCCGCAGCTCCCCTCTGTAGCATGGCATTGCAGTCGCCCCCTGCAGCTCCTCTCTGTAGTATGGCATTGCAATCGCCCCCTGCAGCTCCTCTCTGTAGTATGACATTGCAGTTGCCCCCTTCAGCTCCTCTCTGTAGTATGGTATTGCAATCGCCCCCTGCAGCTCCTCTCTGTAGTATGGCATTGCAGTCGCCCCCTGCAGCTCCTCTCTGTAGTATGGCATTGCAATCGCTCCCCGCAGCTCCCCTCTGCAGTATGTCATTGCAATCGCCCCCTGCAGCTCCTCTCTGTAGTATGGCATTGCAGTCGCCCCCTGCAGCTCCTCTCTGTAGTATGGCATTGCAATCGCCCCCTGCAGCTCCTCTCTGTAGTATGGCATTGCAATCGCTCCCTGCAGCTCCCCTCTGTAGTATGGCATTGCAGTCGCCCCCTGCAGCTCCTCTCTGTAGTATGGCATTGCAATCGCCCCCTGCAGCTCCCCTCTGTAGCATGGCATTGCAGTCGCCCCCCCCCCAAGCGATCTCCACTCGGTTGAGACCTGCCCACCTGCTGATTGAGGACTGGCACAGCCAATCATCCACTGCCCCTCCACTCAACCAAACCCAGCAGGCAGCAAAGTCTCAGTCGATCGCCCGTCTGTAAACAATCCCAGCGGGCAGCAAAGTCTCAATCAATCGCCCGTCTGTAAACAATCTATCAATCAAACAAATCAACTCCACAATTCCCACATATAAAATTACACCAGCACTAATTCCCACCTGAGCAGGGCAATCAACTCCTCAGTAATGCAATCCAAGTCATTATTTTATTACTATAACATCTGAAAAAGCTCTGCAAATGTCTGTGATATTCTTTGAGCGCAGGATGCAGAAGCAGCTATCTCCTTTATTTTTGTTCGTGTTATCTATATGGTGCATGGGGCTATCAGATACACCCTTTTTTCGGCTTGATTCGGCTCCTATCGGTCTCACTCGGCAATTGAAAGGTTTTCAACTTTTTCCGGAGAAAAAAAATGACTAGAGACCTGTGTTTTACGTCTTTCTGATGATATCGGACTGGAAAAGGAAAATTGTAATGTCGAACCTGTTCTGACATAGGACCACAAAGTGTTAAATCAACTGGAGCCAATGCTTTTTGCTGTGGTTCACAAACCAGATCATGCATGCACACATCATTTCTATGGAAAGTCATTTGGGACAAAAAGGCATTGTGCTGCTTTAGAGCGAGTTAGACTCTCATGGGACAGAAAAAAGGCAAGCATTTTTGTTGTGACTTTGTTATGTGGAATGTAATAATGTGAGTTTTTTCCGCTTCATTTTACAACACCATTTCCACATTTGTTTCATTTAAAGTGTTTAAAGTTCAATTTCAGTTTTCGTTTGCTTGTTCAGCTACAAAAAGTCACAAGTAAACCTCATGTTTTTATTTTATGAAAATGTGTTGTGAAAGATTTTTACTGTTTTAAAGGCTCGTAGCCCTTTTAAAAGCAGACCCAGAGACAGAAAATGAAGGTTTAAGGCACTTTTGTGCTGTTTTATTGTTCACAGAAAATAAAAGTTTGAAAACAAAAATGAAAACAAACCCTAACTCCATTCTGGAGTGCTGACTAAACTTCTTTTTTCAGTGCTGACTGATATCAGACCTGATTTCAAACCTGGTGAGACAGTATAAACAGACACACTCTGTCAAGCCACAAACTGGGAGACCAAGTGTCACAACACCTACCGAAGATCGACAGATCATTTTGCAGCATCTTCGTGATGTCAATTGTTAATCAGCACAATAAAAAGTCACTGCACCTGCTATTGACTAAAACAGTTTGTCATTTTTCGATCACATCCAGTGAATTTTATCCAAATATAAATGATAAGTTTCTTTTGATGCTCAAATATAAGCGATACATTTATTTTGATGCTCAAATATAAGTGATAAGTTTATTTTGGTGCTCAAATATAAGTGATAAGTTTATTTTGATGCTCAGTATACATTGTTAATTCAAACCATCATTAGTAATAAAAGTAATGAGAGAAAAAAATAAAGTTCTCTCTTACAGTTCTGTGCAAAATGTATTATGTTCATCCGATGCTGGTCCGATTGCTCTATTTATTGCTTTAGTGGTCAGTAACTGTGTTGCTGCCATCACTGCATTGGACACTAGCATTACAGGCGTAGAGGTGGAAAAAGCTGAACAGATATCGAACTTGCAGTTCTGCTCACTGCATACTTTTCATGTAGATTTATGGACTCAGTGACCCATACTCTTTACTGGCAATGCAGACAGGCAGTGACACTAAAATGGCAATGTAATCAATGCTTCTGAAAGGGGCAGTTACAGTGGTAGGAGAGGCATAGGTAAAATTGTACTTTTTTAAGTTTTTTGACAACAGTAGGAACACATTATACACGCTGTCTGGGAATGCATTGCTGTACCATGACCATGTCAGTACCAGATAGACCGTGTGCGACCGTATCATAGCCACTGTCTGTACTGTGCAGTGTCTGTTCCTAATCCATTGTGTTTCCACTACTGGTGATGCTGTGGTCTGCTGATGGTTCTGCTAGAGTTTCTATAGGGTATAACACTGGGATAGCAATGATTTCATTTCAGTTGGGGGTGTAGATTCAAGAACAGGAATATAATAAACACAGTGCATAAAGAATAATGGAATATATTGCATGCATATAAGTACACATACAAACACATTTGAACTATATGTTGTAAATATATATATGCATGTGTATTAACCCTTTCCGGTCCTATGTCAGACCAGGTCCAACATTACAATTTTCTCTTTCCAGTCTTATGTCGGACCCTGTCCGATATCATCAAAAAGATGTAAAGCACGGGTCTCTAGTCGTTTTTTCTCCGTCTATAAAGAGGTATGTGAAAAATACAGCGAACAAGTGGTTAGGCTTGGCTGGAGATGCAGTACTGAGTGTATTTTTGCGATTCAGTGCCTTTTGAACCTGTTTTACTCTGAAAAAATATATTTTAAACAGTGCGTGTAAAATAAACAGTGCATTTGAAAATAAATTGGACCTGAAGTGCTGACAAGGGTTAAAATAAATGGACCGCCAAGGATTAAAATAAATACGAAATATTGGATTGATAATACATCTATATGGTCAGCATGATGTCCTAATACATATAGCAGTTTGTTTTTTCTTTATTTGCATTGTGGATGACAGTGCTGTAGTAAATGGTAGAGAAGCTATGTGACTGTGAGTGTTGATAAACCCATACAGAGACAACATTGACGTGTGCTTTTTGATCATTTCTGATATTATCGGCCTTCAATAGCTTTGATGTTCCCCATGCAGTCCCTTTTTACTGTTTCTGGTTCTGGAAAAGGTCAAAACTTGCCCTTTATTTGTCATCAGAGAGGAGCTATTCACTGCTAACAAAGCAGCTGCATTACACTCGCCTATCAGCATTGAAGCTGCCAATCCCATTGGAGAGCCTTGACAATGGGGATGGTATTTTAGAGTCATTTATCAAGAATGACACCTCCACTACATACGTATCATGCTGACAGCTAGTCACTGGAGGTTATGCCTAAAGTAAGTTACACACTAAGCAACACGTCTTTGTAAAGGATCGCCAATGGCAATGCAGGCAGTTCTATACTGAGGGGCGATGGTAGCACAAGGGCAGCTGGGATGACAATTGGATGAGGCTGCCATTGGTAGAATGAGACCGCAGCATGCTAACCATACCCTTCCCAAACGATCTTCAATGGCAATGCAAATTGGTGGACAGAAAGTGTCAGTGCAATCTTTCTGTACTGAGAAGCAATGCGATCACAAGGGCAGCTTCTATGGCAGGGGTGGCCGACCGGCATCTCCCGAGCCGCATGCGGCTCTTTTGTGGTCAGAATGCGGCTCTTTGAACTTCCCATGTATTTCATTACACAACCAATAAGTTATTTATTTATTTATTTTTATTCTTTTTTATGTGTGTATTATTTTTATAAGTTTCCAATTTTTGTTTGATTTTTTTTCACAAGCTGATCCATTTCTGACCTTAGCCAATCACAGCGTGGCAGCAACACTTTTTTGTTACATAGCAACTAACTAGCAAATCATATCCACCCTTACTTTACTGTGCATTCGGGACTCGAGTTACAGAAGCTTGGAAACCATTCACTTTACTTTGAACAGGACCGGCTTCTGTTTTGTTCATAATTGCAGAAAAAAAAATAATGAAAAAGAAAATTTGAAGATGAATATCGAACCTTCTTATCGGAGTGGGAGAGTAATGTATTTTTTTGTTGACTGCAATGGAAAACTCCTGTGCCTATTTGCCAGTGCCCGGCTGTATAAAATATCTTATTATTAAGTATTTCACTTCAGTGTGTTTTTCACTTAGCTAAGAGAAAAATTTAAGGGTGTTGCACAAAACATCTTAACCGCTCACCTTAGCTAAGTGAAAACATTTAAGTATGCATGGACTGTTTAAGATTTCAACCAATAGACAATTAGTTTACTGTACTCTGTAAATCCTGTCTCCAGGCAACATTTGGCCAGTTAAGGGGAAAACTACAGTATGGCTGATAAAAAAAAGAAACCCAAACTGGAAGGTGGAGGAAAAACACTTACTTATGGAGGAATATAATAAAAGCAAATAATAACAGGCAAACTATGTTTGAATTTGACAACTGCCATGAGGCAGAGGAAATTGGCAGAAATCACTGAATGTGTGAATGCAAGAAATTTAACGGTAAATCACGAGATTAAAAATATATTTATTTATTTTCTGATTTTAGAAGAACATCACAAAAAACAGGTAAATCTACAAAAAACATATTTGCACTAAACATATTTGTTTAAACAATTTGTATGGCTGTGTTCGTACAAAAGTGAGAGCAATATCTTGTATGTGGCAGAATTAACCGTTAATCTCACTTAAGATGTTATGAAACCAGCAAATGTGTTTAAGCAAACATTTTTATAGTAATAAAAAGCCACCAGTTGTGAAAAGCGAAGCGCTGCCGCTGTATTTGAAGAACAGGGAGCAATGCGCGAGTTCTTGTTTGGGTTTGTTAATCTGCTTCCAGCATTACAGATATTTAAAAGACAGGATTCCGGTCAAATCAATAGTTTGTTATTAATTGCTCGTCATCCATTATATCCAAAGGATTTTCTCTCTGCAAACCCTTCTGCTAAGTGTGGCTCTGTCCTCTTCAATTTCCAAAAATGCTGCCATACCGTTTTTAGGTTTAAGGGGCCTCAATAGGACATTTAACCATTTTCACTTAGTTATCCCCTAAAGACATTTTGTGCAACGGTTAACTAACTTAAGGGCAATACTTAAATACAAATATTACTTGAGTAGAAGATTTGGGAAAGCTAAGGGGGGATTTCACTTAGTGTTATGCAACCAGGCACTTGCCTTTATGTCGCAGTTCAAATCTTCAAATCTGCACTTCACTACAAACTATGCCCGCATTGACAAAGAATTTCCAAAAGATTCTGAACTTCTGTCTTTAAAGGTTAACACCGCCATGATAGTCATACGTTATATGTGCTAATTTTGAAAAAATATTTCCATTTAAATATGATGTTTCTGCTATGCAAATGTTAGATATTATGTTCACGAATACACCTTTTGAGTTGTATTTGAAAGTTTGTATTTCATTTTCATATAGGAGCTGATTAAAATGTACCAGTCAAAATGACTGCTGTTGAAGCAAATGGATAAACAGACACAAATGTTGACCAAATTTGCCAAACAATCTGAGACCGCGACTCTAGCCTACTCCTAACAAGTGGCCTGGAACATTGCCCGTGCAAAAAAACCCTACTCCGAAGGTGAGTTTGTGAAAACTTGCCTTAGGGATGTTATTGCTATCCTATGTCCAAACAACAATCAAGATGCAAAAGCAAATTTCAGACCTGCAGCTCTCACATCACACGATAGAACGTATCCATCTCAGATCTAAATAGTGACATTGAACTACAGCTGCATTCAGAACAATGTGTGTAGTAAAGCATGCCGAAAGCCACACAGAGTACAGATCCTGCCTGTATGTGGTATGAGAAAATATACGATAGTTAACTACTCACCAAAATAAGAAACAAATCAAAACTATGCTTTTATATATAGTGAAAATGTATTTCTTTGGATATCAATATTACGTATTGTCACAAAGACAGCTGTAGTGGGTGACGTCAGACAAGAACCAAAAACTAACACAGTATGACAGAGAGACATGGAGTTTTGGTGAAGCTGAAAGCTTGCTTGTGCTCAGCATTTAATAAATAAACAAATAGTAAATAAAAAGGCTGTAACAAAAACAGCACACGGCACGTGAGGCCAAAATAAACAGACAAGCAAAATGAATGAACACTAAACGAAACAGACACTACCAAACAGCAAACAAACAAAATTCTGATTTGTTTTAACTATTATTATTACCTCCGTCTCCAATCCCGTTCTCCACTCCACAAACACACAGCCCCGAGCGGGTGAAAACATTCTGCTTTTATGCAGCTGTACCGAGACCCGATTGCTAATCAATCATTCAGTTGGAGTCTCGGTACAACTGCACATGAATTAATAAAATGCAATTCCCTGTGCTCGCATATTATTACATTTTACCTGCATGTGAAGTGCTGTGCAATCTTTGTGCCTAAATAAAAATATATATTTTAAACAACCTGTGTTACACAGACCCATGTATATCCTGTGTACCAATGACAATACACCAACATTAACACACTACAGATAACATACAACACAAATAAATAGCCCAGGGGCGGGGCACTTTGCCAAAGTCTGTACTGGAAAAAATAAAGGTCAGCTTCATTTAATAGTGTGTGTGTGATAGTAATTGTAGTAAAAAATATCAGTGAAATGCTAAATTGTCACTGTACATTTTATTTCCTTGCCTCTTGGTCTGTGAAAGGCTGGCCACCCCTGTTTTATGGCATGAGGCTGCTACTGGTAGAATGGGACCACGGTGTGCTAATGGTTCCCACACAAATGATCTTCATCCAGTAGCACTAAAATTTGCAATGCAATTGTCCTGCACTAAGTGGTAATGGCAGCATAGCTGAAGTTACTCTGACAATGTGATGAGGCTGCCAAGGTGGGAACTTACCAAGAATACAGTGCAATGGAGCAAAGGGCTGCTGCCGGTAATGCAACGCTTAAGTGCAAATGTAATACTAAACTGGTATACAGTGTGTGTGTGTGTGTGTGTGTGTGTGTGTGTGTGTATATATATATATATATATATATATATATATATATATATATATATATATATATATATATATATATATATATATATATATCTTTATTAAAACTAAAATATACCTTACTTGTTTTTTTCTAATTGTAATTTACCTGCTTGTTTGTAATTTCTCTGTAAGAGAAACTGAAACTGAATCTTCTCATAGATAGTAAGCATGTGTTTTTTGATTGCTTGTTTTTTTTAATATACAATTGGTTTTTTTCCATTTATCTACACATCCTACCCCACAACTTCCAAGTGAAAAAAATATTCTAGAAATTTGTAGAAAATTAATTAAAAATAAAAACTGAAATAGCTTGGTTGGATAAGGCCCACTCCCATTTAATAGCAATCCTAAATTAGCTCAGGTGTAACCAGTCACCTTCAAAATCACACACCAAGTTAAGTGGCCTCCACCTGTTTTAAATTGTAGTGACTCACATGATTTCATGATAAATTCAGCAGTTCCTGTAGGTTCTGCTGGGTAGTGCATTTCAAAGCAAAGACTCGACAATGAGCATCAAAGAGCTTTCAAAACAACTCCAGGACAAAGTTGTTGAAAGGCACAGATCAGGGGATGAGTATAAAAAAATAGCAAAGGCCTTGAATATCCCTTGGAGCACAGTCAAGACGATTATTAAGAAGTGGAAGGTGTATGGTACCACCAAGACCCTGCCTAGATCAGGCCGTCCCTCCAAACTGGATGACCGAGCAAGAAGGAGACTGATCAGAGAGGCTACCAAGAGGCCAATGGCAACTTTACAAGAGCTACAGGCTTTTATGGCCAAGACTTTCAAAGTGTGCATGTGACAACAATATCCCAAGAACTCCACAAATCTGGGCTGTATGGTAGGGTGAAAAGAAGGAAGCCATTACTCAAGAAAGCTCACTTTGAATCCAGTTTGAAGTATCCAGAACAGAAAAACACTCAGGAGATTCTGTAGCCATGTGGCAAAAAGTTTTGTGGTCTGACGAAACTAAAATGGAACATTTTGGCCTAAACGCAAAGAGTTATTTTTGGCGCAAACCCTACACAGTGCATCACCCAAAGAACACCATCCCTACTGTGAAGCATGGTGGTGGACTGAGGCACTTGTCAGGATAGAAGGGAAAATGAATGGAGCAAAGTACAGAGAAGTCCTTGAGGAAAACCTCCTGCCCTCTGCAAGAAAGCTGAAACTGGAATGGAAGTTAAGAACATAAGAACATAAGAAAGTTTACAAACGAGAGGAGGCCATTCGGCCCATCTTGCTCGTTTGGTTGTTAGTAGCTTATTGATCCCAGAATCTCATCAAGCAGCTTCTTGAAGGATCCCAGGGTGTCAGCTTCAACAACATTACTGGGGAGTTGATTCCAGACCCTCACAATTCTCTGTGTAAAAAAGTGTCTCCTATTTTCTGTTCTGAATGCCCCTTTTTCTAAACTCCATTTGTGACCCCTGGTCCTTGTTTCTTTTTTCAGGCTGAAAAAGTCCCTTGGGTCGACACTGTCAATACCTTTTAGAATTTTGAATGCTTGAATTAGGTCGCCACGTAGTCTTCTTTGTTCAAGACTGAACAGATTCAATTCTTTTAGCCTGTCTGCATATGACATGCCTTTTAAGCCCGGAATAATTCTGGTCGCTCTTCTTTGCACTCTTTCTAGAGCAGCAATATCTTTTTTATAGCGAGGTGACCAGAACTGCACACAATATTCAAGATGAGGTCTTACAAGTGCATTGTACAGTTTTAACATTACTTCCCTTGATTTAAATTCAACACTTTTCACAATGTATCCGAGCATCTTGTTAGCCTTTTTTATAGCTTCCCCACATTGTCTAGATGAAGACATTTCTGAGTCAACAAAAACTCCTAGGTCTTTTTCATAGATTCCTTCTCCAATTTCAGTATCTCTCATATGATATTTATAATGTACATTTTTATTTCCTGCGTGCAGTACCTTACACTTTTCTCTATTAAATGTCATTTGCCATGTGTCTGCCCAGTTCTGAATCTTGTCTAGATCATTTTGAATGACCTTTGCTGCTGCAACAGTGTTTGCCACTCCTCCTACTTTTGTGTCGTCTGCAAATTTAACAAGTTTGCTTACTATACCAGAATCTAAATCATTAATGTAGATTAGGAATAGCAGAGGACCTAATACTGATCCCTGTGGTACACCGCTGGTTACCACACTCCATTCTGAGGTTTTTCCTCTAATCAGTACTTTCTGTTTTCTACATGTTAACCACTCCCTAATCCATGTACATGTGTTTCCTTGAATCCCAACTGCGTTCAGTTTGAGAATTAATCTTTTGTGCGGGACTTTGTCAGAAGCTTTCTGGAAATCTAAATAAACCATGTCATATGCTTTGCAATTATCCATTATCGATGTTGCATCCTCAAAAAAAATCAAGCAAGTTAGTTAGACACGATCTCCCTTTCCTAAAACCATGTTGACTGTCTCCCAGGACCCTGTTACCATATAGGTAATTTTCCATTTTGGATCTTATTATAGTTTCCATAAGTTTGCATATAATAGAAGTCAGGCTTACTGGTCTGTAGTTACCTGGTTCAGTTTTGTTTCCCTTTTTGTGGATCGGTATTACGTTTGCAATTTTCCAGTCTGTCGGTACCACCCCTGTGTCAAGAGACTGCTGCATGATCTTGGTTAGCGGTTTGTAAATTACTTCTTTCATTTCTTTGAGTACTACTGGGAGGATCTCATCTGGCCCAGGGGATTTGTTTATTTTAAGAGCTCCTAGTCCCTTTAACACTTCTGCCTCAGTTATGCTAAAGTTATTTAAAACTGGATAGGAACTGGATGACATGTGGGGCATGTTGTCAGTATCTTCCTTTGTAAAAACTTGTGAAAAGTAATCATTTAACATATTTGCTATTTTTTTTTTCTTCCTCTACGATTTTGCCATTTGTATCTCTTAAACATTTAATCTCCTCTTTGAATGTTCTCTTGCTGTTGTAATATTGGAAAAACATTTTGGAATTGGTTTTAGCTCCCTTAGCAATGTTCATTTCTATTTCTCTCTTGGCCTTTCTAACTTCCTTTTTGACTTGCGTTTGCAGTTCCGTGTACTCTTTCTGCGTACTTTCTTTTTGGTCCTTTTTTAATGCTCTGTAAAGTGTCTTTTTTCGCTGAATATTTTTTTTAATTGATCTATTAAACCATTTTGGCAATTTAGTTTTACATTTAGATTTGTCTACTTTAGGGATATAATTGTTTTGCGCCTCTAGTACTACATTTTTGAAGAACAACCATCCTTCTTCTGTGGGTGTTTTCTCTATTTTACTCCAATCTACTTCTGTTAGTCTCTGTTTCATGCCTTCATAGTTTGCTTTTCTAAAATTGTAAACCTTAACTTTAGTCTTTACTTTTGGGGATTTAAAAAACACTTCAAATGCCAGTGGTTCTCTGACCTCTGTTTTAGTTATTCTATCTTCGTTATTTGAAAAGACTAAATCAAGGCATGCCTCCCCTCTAGTGGGTGCCTTCACAAATTGTGTTAGGAAGCAGTCATTTGTCATTTCCACCATTTCTATTTCATCCTTCGCGCTACCCACCGGGTTTTCCCATTTTATTTGGGGGAAGTTGAAATCCCCCATTAGTATGGCTTCTCCTTTGCTACACGCATTTCTAATGTCATTGTATAACAGATTATTGTGCTCACCGTCTGAATCTGGCGGTCTATAGCATGCTCCTATTATTATGCCTTTTGAATTTTTGTCTGTTATTCTGACCCATATTGATTCGGTTTTATTTTCTTTGTCCAGGTTTAACACCTGGGCTTCAAGACTGTTTCTTATGTATAGCGCTACCCCTCCTCCTCTTCTGTCCTGCCTGTCTTTCCTATACAGTGTATACCCACATATATTATATTCGTCCCCATCACTCTCAGATAACCACGTTTCTGTAACACCTATCACATCATAGTTACCTGTTAGTGCAGTAGCTTCAAGTTCTAGAATTTTGTTTCTGATACTTCTAGCATTTAGATAAATACATTTAATGGTTGTCTTACCTGAGTTGTTGTTCTTGTTTTGATGCGGTCTCCCTTCTGTTTTTTTGTTGATTTCTCCCCCCTTCCTTTCTAGTTTAAATGCTTCCGAACCTGCTCGAGGATCTTTTCTCCGAGTAGACTAGTTCTGTACAGGACAAACAGAATACTTTGCATGTTTGCATTACATTAAATACCCTTCTGTGTAGATGGTCCACCTCCCCTTTCTCTGACACTTAACCAATGGCCAAGGTACAACACATTATTCTGTTAATTTATTGTGTGTGTGTGTGTGTGTGTGTGTGTGTGTGTGTGTGTGTGTGTAGTCTAGTGTGACAACCTCTGAAATCAATGCATTCTTCACCCTCCTGGAGAAAAAAGGTCCATAAATCTGCCTTTTGTTATCTTCTTGAGACTCCCTTTGATCCCAGTGGCATTATCTCTTTCGATCTCTCTGAAGTCTTTAGAGCCTGTGCTAATTGTAGTCCACAGCATTGTTATCTTGTTAGCTTGCAGTCAATGTTGGGCAAGAAGCTTGTAGACACAATGTCTCTATCAATGGTTAGCAGTACATGCAATTTGAACCAAACAGTCTGCTATCTTCAATATTAGTCTCCTTTCAGAAAAGAACACCAGTATAGCTCTGCCAGTCCACATGCGTAGCAAACTGCTAATCAATTCTCGATCCATGTTTTCTAACAATAATAATAATAATAATAATAATAATAATAAACAAAACAAATACACTTTATATTAAAATAGTGTGTAGGGCTCTCTCCTGCTGCCCTGCTACACATACCCCCCCTTGTGCGCAGCACACCTGGCCCCATAACCATGTCCTCCACCCACTCCCACCCCCCCAAAAGCCGTCCACCCTCCTGCAAGTCCACTGTTGTTTGCGTTTTAGCAATAGCAGGGCCACAGAGCGCACAGCAACGGCATGACAGTGGTAAAAGCTGGCAAGAAAGACACCGAAAATTGCAAAGCGAATCGGTAAAACTCAAACGTCAGCACAGTACGAGCCTTCATGGAGGCAAATTTTTGTCAGTCTTATGACAGTTATTGTTTATCAGCTGAATCGGTCGAATACTGTACATACTTCCATCACTTATATTTTTGCTACATTGTACTCACAAGATCTGTAGTAAGGTACTATGCACACCTGACTTACGTTTAGCTGTACTGTACTACAATAACTAAGTAGTAGTGTTTGTATTGAGTGCATAATGTATTTCAAGTTGGTTTATCTAAACTTGTACAGTATTTTGAGTTACTTGTAATAAAATATATAAAAATAACAGTTTATGGTGGCTGTTATATACATTATTTTACTTTTCATGTTGTGCGTTGCCAGCAAATAGGGTTGTTTGCATTAAGCGTATAACGTATTTCAAGTTGTTTTATTTTTCTGAAATTATTCAGTATTTTAAGTTACTTGTAATAAAATATAAGTGAAAAATAAAGTTATGAGTCTGATCAAAACAAGTCATATATACATGTACATGTACATGCACATATATTGTCATTACATCCCATTGTATTGCCTCTCTGTGTTTATATGCAAGACCTTACACTGGTCCCAAGCCCATGCAATTAGTCAACTGTGAAAGTCTACACCCCCTTGAACATTTTTTCATTGTGTCAGTGCCTCAGAGTTTCATGCATTTAAATGAGGATTTTTTTCCACTTATCTACACACCATACTCCACACTGTTAAGGGGAAAATGGTTTTATTGAGAAAAAAATGATATATTAAAAACTGAAAGATTACAATGGAAGTCTCCCCTACCCTGAGTTAATACTTGGTGGAAGTACCTTTGGCAGCAATTACAGCTGTGAGTCTGTTGGGATAGGTCTCTACCAACTTTGCACACCTGGATTTGGCAATACTTGACCATTCTTCTTTACAAAACTGTTCAAGCTCTGTCAAGTTGATGGACAGCAATCATTAAGCATGATGGACAGCAATCTTCAAATCATGCCACAAATTTTCGATTGAACTTAGGTCGGGGCTCTGGTTGGGCCACTCAAGGACATTCACCTTTTAGTTACTTAGCCACTCCAGTGTAGCTTTGGCTGTGTGCTTTGGGTCGTTGTCGTGCTGAAAGGTGAACTTCCGTCCCAGTTTCAGCTTTCTTGCAGAGGGCAGCAGGTTTTCCTCAAGGACTTTGCTGTACTTTGCTCCATTCATTTTCCCTTCTATCCTGACGAGTGCCCCAGTACCTACCGATGAGAAACCTCCCCATAACATGATGCTGCCACCACCATGCTTCACAGTCGGGATGGTGTTCTTTGGGTGATGCTCTGTGTTGGGTTTGCGCCAAACATAACGGTTTGCATTTAGGCCAAAAAGTTCCATTTTTGTTTTGTCAGACCACAAAACTTTTTTTCCACGTGGCTACAGAATCTCCTGAGTGTTTTTTGCATACTTCAAATGGGATTCAAGGTGGGCTTTCTTGGAGATGGCTTACCGAACTTTAGAACGGTGAAATTAATGTCCGGTCTAAATTCGGAATTAAGCCTTAATTCTAGGCTATAAGGCAATAAAAGGTGAACATTTTGAAAATGGGTGTAGACTTTCTATATATATATATATGAATCAGTGGTTGGAAATCCTGGCCTGTGATTGATTAAAACCTATTCACAGGAGCAAAAATAGATTGAACTATTGCCCTCACACCTTACACCACCGGACAATAGTCTCCCTCTGGCATGTGATTGGTTCACATCACTGTGACTCCCACCCCTTTTCAAAGGAACGTCTTTCAACTTCACTCCTCACAACAAGAGAAAATGGGGAAATGTGAAAAAACTGCTCAATAGCGATTTTGTGACTTAACAGAAAATTAATTACAAAACATACTGCAAAACAAAGATGCTCCAAACACTAAAATGGTGATTAAAACATCACTGTCACTGTTTTCTGACTTTCTGAAATTCAAAAAATTCAAAGTGACGAAAACAAATATGACAGGTGGGATATAAACTGGATTATGCAGCAGTCAGCAAACCAGAAGAAGATGGAGAAAAACTTTGCTATATGATATGAACTTCAAAAACATTTTCTGTTATTTGTTTGTGTTATTTATTTATTTACTTATGCTCTATTAACTATATTTAAACAAAATATATGTCAATATTTATTCACATATGCTGTGTCAGCTACATTTAAACAAAATATATTAAATCCTATTTACTATCCAACCTTCCCTCACTTATTTTCCTGACTGATTCATATATTAAATATGTACTGCAGTCATAGTGGAAAATGAAATGCATTATAGCAGCCTGTCAGTAACACTATGGACTACAGAGGGCAAAAATAGTGGAAAATATAGTGGCTCTTAAAAGCATTCACCCCCCTTGGACTTTTTCACATTTTACTGTGTTACAACATGGAATCAAAATTAATTTAATTAGGAGTTTTTGACACTGATCAACACAAAAAAAGTCCAGAATTTCAAAGTGAAAAATAAAATCTACAAATTGTTCTAAATTAATTACAAATCCAAACAGAAATACATAATTGTATGCATAAGTATTCACCCCCTTGAGTCAATATTTGGTAGTGGCACCTTTGGCAGCAAATTACAGTCATGAGTCTATTTGGATAAATCTCTACCATCTTTCCACATCTGGACACTGCAATTTTTGCCCATTCTTCTTTGCAAAATTGCTCAAGCTCCGTCAAGTTGGTTGGGGACCTTTGGTGAACAGCAATTTTTAACTCTTTCCACATATTCTCAATTGGATTGAGGTCCAGGCTTTGACTGGGCCACTCCAGGACATTGACCTTTTTGTTTTTAAGCCACTCCAGTGTGGCTTTGGCTGTATATTTGGGGTTATTGTCCTGCTGGAAGATTAATTCTTGCAGACTTCAGCAGGTTTTCCTCCAGGATTTCTCTGTACTTTGCTGCATCCATTATGCCCTCTATCTTCACAAGATTTCCAGGCCCTGACGCAGAGAAGCATCCCCATAGCATGATGTTGTCACCACCGTGCTTCACTGTAGGGATGGTGTTCTCAGGATGATGTGCGGTGTTAGGCTTGCCCCAAACATAACGCTTAGCATTGAGGCCAAAAAGCTCTATTTTGGTCTCATCAGACCATAGAATCTTCTTCCACTTGGTCTCAGAGTCTGGCAAACTCTAACTGAGATTTGTGAGTTTTTTTCAACAATGGCGTTCTTTTTGCCACTTTCCCATAAAGGCCAGTTTTGTGAAGCACCTGGCCCAGCCGTGGAAGACTGTAACTCCTTTAGAGTTGCCATAGGCCTCTTCGTGGCCTCCCTGACTAGTGCCCTTCTCAGCTGGATACTTAGTTTTTGAGGACGGCCTGTTCTAGACAGATTCACAGTTGTGCCACATTCTCTCCATTTCTTAATAATGGACTTTACTGTGCTCCGAGGGATATCACTATGTAACACAATTTTTGTTCCTGGGTAGTAAGTGTTATTTCCTAATTGCTTATGCCTCAAAAGTATAGGAAATGGCTGTTATTCCCCACAAACTTTGCTTTTGTGACCAGGACAGTGATATTTCAAAATATCACTATTTCCAATGGGAAAATGGGCAAATGTGTGTCTTTTTGTTCACATAAAGTCAGAAAAAAACAACATATGAATCCAAATTAACATGTATTTATACTAAAGTAATACAAAAATGACTACAAAAGATTTAGAAGTGAGTAGTCAGATACAAACAATCAGATACAACTTAATTTTTTTATTTATGAACATCGTACATAACATTTTCAGAGCAGAAACTCTGTATTTACGTTGAAAATGTAATTTTTTTTCTTATTTTTTTCAAAATGAGCACATATACATAAACACGAAAAACTGTAATAAAATAAACTTTACGCAATAGACTTCTGTGTAAACAGGTGTAGAAAGCTGATGCAAATATACAATTAGAAAACATAAATAACTAGTTATAAAAACTACAAAGAAAACACACTTTAACTTTTACCAGTGTATCTGCCACAGACTGCCTTTTCACAACAGGCGCAGACATCAGTTGTCCTATTTTTATCGCATTTAGCAACCTTTGCATTGTCTTTTATTTTGTGTCTCTTTATCAAAATGTTTCTGCTATAGCTCCAAGGCTAGCTGCAAAATGAAGTCCCCCCAAGTGATTGTGCTGCCGGTGCACTCCTTGTACAAAACCAAAGCACTGATGGCTGCCAGGTCCAAAACATTATAAAAAAACAGCCACAGTCCACCTGCGAGTACCACCTTTGACAGAATACAGCCATGCCATTTGATCCAGTATATCCACCCCGTACTTTGTTCCATTGTAAAAGCAACAGTCTCTGGCTTTCGTTTAGCATCAGTCCCGATGGCCACTGATCTGTGCAGAGAGCTTAGAATACGCACATTTTTTTTTGCACCATCAGACTCAGGGTGGCACAGTCATTCTGCCTGAGAAATGTAGTGTAAATAATAATAATACATGATGTGTAGAATGACTTTCATCACTGTTTCAAGCACTCAACAGGATTATATCATATCTTTCACAATGTATTTGATTTAATTACAAAGCCCTGACTAAATTGTCAGCTACATAAACTGTGAATCTGGCGCTTGAAGAAGCAAGGGCTTATAACATATTCATTTTTACGATTCTGCAGCTGAAACACAGTATGGGTATTTAATTCAAATATTTAGTAACACTTAAGAACGGACTTGCATGAGATATTCACATACGTTGAGATATTTAAATTTGAATGGCAAAAGCTGTTCAAAAAGAGGCTATGGCGGTGCTAGCGTTAACCCTTTGCAGTCCTATATCGGACCAGGTCCGACATTACAATTTTCCCTTTCCTGTCCGATGTTGGACCTTGTCCAACATCAAAAAGATGTAAAGCACAGGTCTGTAGTCAATTTTTCTCCAGAAAAAGCAGAGAAAACCTTTCAAGAGCCGAGTGAGATCGATAGGAGCCGAATGAAGCCGAACAAAAAAGACGTATCTGATAGCCCCTGCACCACAGAGATAACACAGACACAAACAAAGAATATAGCTGCTTCTGCATCCAGCGCTCAAAGAATATCACAGACATCTGCAGAGCTTTTTGAGATGTTATAGTAATAAAATAATGACTTGGATTGCATTATTGAGGAGTTTGGTGATAAAACGAGTGATCGGGAGAGGATTTGTCAGTATGCACGTCCATAAGGAGGGATGTGAAAAATACAATGAACAAAGGGGGGGATTAGCTGGAGATACAGTACTGAGTGTCCTTTTGTGATTCAATGCCTTTTAAACCTCTTTTAATCTGAACGAAATATTGTAAACAGCGCGGGTTAAGGCAATAAGTATTCTGGTTTCTACAATAATATTTCAATGTGATGCCATTGCAGAAAACCATATTTCACTGAAGAACAAATTTCCCACCCAGTCATTCTGCGCTGGGAGGGAGCGGTTAATATTTAGAGATCCACTACACTTAAAAGCATTTGTATTGATGAGCAGACAATATAAGGATACGTAGATATATCATAACAAAGGGTCGGGGTGGAGTTAATAATAATTATAATTTAGATCATTTGAATATAACATTGTCTTGTGAGATAGCGTGCATATTAAAATCATTTACAAGTATTGGAAGAGCTATTCTAGTAAACTGGCAAGTGTAAATGCACTGCTGTGAAAATACATGCTCTTTATTTTCCATTCTAACAATTGTGATACTCCTCAACATACCAGCAGCTTCCCAGGACTGCAGAGCACAGATCTAATCCAGGGGTTTAAAAGACAAGAGGACAGTTTCAATTACTGGGCCAGGTTGCCTTAATGCTCTCCAATCAGAGTGATTTAGTGTGGCCAACAAGCTGACAAGGCTGCCTGTGGCTGGGGGGAGAGAAGGGAGAGGAGAGAGAGGAGAGGGGATAGATGTTCCTGTGAGGTATTAATTGAAAGGGTTCACTCAGTCGACAGAGCTGCAGACAGCAGCATGGGTGGGGGGGGGGGGTGGGGGGGGGGTGGATTTACCTGTGAGATATTAAATGAATGGGCTCAGTTGACAGAGCTGCAGACAGCAGCATGGTGTAACTGAGGGGGGAGAGAGAGGAGAGAGGGATGGATATACATGTGATGTATTAAATGAATGGGCTCACTCAGTTGACAGAGCTGCAGTCAGCAGCCTGGTGTGATGGAGGGTAGAGGCAGGGAGAAGCTCACAGAGAATGTAGTGAAACTCAGGCTGGTCTGCCAGTCACCATTACAATGATTTATTCCTAATTTACTTTAATGACATTCTGAAGGTTGTCTGTTTAATGCCCTGACTTCTACAAGTCAAGGATTTCCAAAGAGTTACATTCTCTTACAGAGGCGCTCACAGCTTGGTGCTTCTGTGGATAACCTGGACAAATCACATTATATCTATTATATTGTGACAGGGTAGCCGAAAGTTGACGTTCCCAGACCAGATAGCTGACAGAGGCAACACAGGCAGGTACTCTGGTGAAAAGCATTCTCTTGCACTGTTTTAATTCAGCACAAAAATAAAATAAATATTTGAATGAAAAAGAGCAAAATAAAAGGTTTACAAAATCAGATCTCGTACACAAAACACAACACGTAGGTCAGGCTGGGCAGAAGCCTTCACTGATCTGTTTTACTTTGGCAGGCTTTTATACCAGTGACCATCTCCAAACCAGCAATAAATTAATCAATTCATTAATCTGGAGATGGTCACCTTCTGCACAGGATTTGTAATATTTGAGTGGTTGACAGCAACTCTGTTTCTAATTAAGCTGCTGCCGAGCATGCATTTTCACGAGATGTCTGGCAGGGACAAACTGCTAACAAATCATCCCTGCCAGACCAAATCCAAATCAACAACAAAAGACAAAACATTATTTTTTTTAAGTCACAAAATACATTTAAATCATACAATAACAACATCACCCATTCCCAAACAATATACCTGTATCCCTTCTCATTATGTGCAGGGCTTTTCATCTGCCCTGCCATATATATATATGCCTTTCAAATTTCAAATATATGCTTTTATTACTGATTGTTTTGTAATACTTATACTGTATTACAATTCAATGTAACATCCCATATTATTATATATACAGTAGATTGCAAATGTATTAGAAAACCCCATTTTGATTTATTGTGCACATGAAATCAAATCTTGGAAAATTGTCAATATAGGCAAAATTAGTGATTGTCTAATTTATTTGATGGCTTTAATGCAATTAAAAATAGTAAAAAAAATAAAAAGGAATACATAGCCAAAAATGGTTGTTTAATTAATGAAGAAAGTAACCTTAATGCAATCCTTGAATTACAGGGTATACCTGGACTGTTCTTCTGCTGTGTGTATTGTATGAGTTTTTTAAAGTGCTCAAATACTGTCTAATCCAGCAGAATGTATACCTCTGTAACCAGCCCACTGTCTAATCCATCAGAATATATACCTCTATAACTAGCCCATTGTCTAATCCAGCAGAATATATACCTCTGTAACCAGCCTACTGCCTAATCCAGCAGAATATATACCTCTGTAACCAGCCCACTGTCTAATCCAGCAGAATATATACCTTTGTAACCAGCCCACTGTCTAATCCAGCAGAATATATACCTCTGTAACCAGCCTACTGCCTAATCCAGCAGAATATATACCTCTGTAACCAGCCCACTGTCTAATCCAGCAGAATATATACCTTTGTAACCAGCCCACTGTCTAATCCAGCAGAATATATACCTCTGTAACCAGCCCACTTTCTAATCCAGCAGAATATATACCTCTGTAACCAGCCCACTGTCTAATCCAGCAGAATATATACCTCTGTAACCAACCCACTGTCTAATCCATCAGAATATATATACCTCTGTAACTAGCCCACTGTCTAATCCAGCAGAATATATACCTCTGTAACCAGCCTACTGCCTAATCCAGCAGAATATATACCTCTGTAACCAGCCCACTGTCTAATCCAGCAGAATATATACCTCTGTAACCAGCCCACTGTCTAATCCAGCAGAATATATACCTCTTTTAACCAGCCCACTGTCTAATCCAGCAGAATGCTCCGGCCTATGCAATGCCGGATTAGACAAGTGTTACTGTATGTCAAAGATGATACCAATAAAACTTCAAAATGTAAAAGTTAACTCCTACGCTAAACTATACTATACTGTATATATGTAGGCTTATTTAAAGATCTTCCTTTGCTAAAACCATGTTGACTGTCTCCCAGGATACTGTTACCATATAGGTAATTTTCCATTTTGGATCTTATTATAGTTTCCATACGTTTACATATAATAGAAGTCAGGCTTAGTGGTCTGTAGTTACTTTGTTCGGTTTTGTTTCCCTTTTTGTGGATCGGTATTATGCTTGCAATTTTCCAGTCTGTCAGTACAACCCCTGTGTCAAGAGACTGTTGCGTGATCTTGGTTAGTGGTTTGTAAATAACTTCTTTCATTTATTTTAAGAGCTCCTAGTCCCTTTAACACTTCTGCCTCAGTTATGCTAAAGTTATTTAAAACTGGATAGGAACTGGATGACATGTGGGGCATGTTGTCCGTATCCTCCTTTGTAAAAACTTGTGAAAAGTAATCATGTAATATATTTGCTTTTTTCTTTTTCTTTGTCTATGATTTTGCCATTTGTATCTCTTAGACATTTAACCTCCTCTTTAAATGTTCTCTTGCTGTTGTAATATTGGAAAAACATGTTGGAATTGCTTTTAGCCCCCTTAGCAATGTTCATTTCTATCTCTCTCTTGGCCTTTCTAACTTCCTTTTTGACTTGCATTTGCAGTTCCTTGTACTCTTTCTTTGTACTTTGTTTTTGGTCCCTTTTAAATGCTCTGTAAAGAGCCTTTTTTTGCTGAATTTTTTTTTTAGTTGATCTGTTAAACCATTTTGGCAATTTTGTTTTAGATTTAGATTTGTCTACTTTTGGGATGAAAATATTTTGCGTCTCTAGTACTACATTTTTAAAAAACAGCCATCCTTTTTCTGTGGATGTTTTTTCTATTTTACTCCAATCTACTTCTGTTAGTCTCTGTTTCATACTTTCATAGTTGCCTTTCTAAAATTGTAAACCTTAGCTTTAGTCATTACTTTTTGGGTTTTAAAAATAACTTCAAATGAGACCATGTTGTGGTCTGAGTTTGTCAGTGGTTCTCTGACCTCTGTTTTAGTTATTCTGTCTGAAGTCCTGATTTAGTTTTTCCGTACGGGAAGGGAGCTCAGCCTACTGAGAAGCCTGTTTAACAAAATCAGTAAAAGTCTGGTAAAGTAAAGTATGGTAAAGTTAAACACTGGTAATAGACTGGGTATAACTAAACGAAACAAATGAAGCAGAGGTCTAAATGTCATTTGTGGACAACGAGAAGGTTCTTGCCAAAAGAACAATATCGCGTGGGGAGGCGGAGCCGACAACTCGAAGACGATCAGGGAGACAACCGAAAGTCAGAATACAATCTCCACCATGTCTCTGAAGGTACTTTACCACCCGCAGCAACGCTAGGAGTTCTAGACCAACGACAGAGTTAAGGACCCTATTACACTGTGAAAATGAATCGTGAACCAAATTGAGACGACTCCACAAAGCGTTCTAAAGGGTGGAGTACGTCACAGTTCTATAACCGACTTGTGGTACATATAATACAATATATACATAATACATAGATAATAAAAAAACCTTCATATAATCGAAGTCCGTCGACAGTCGACCGAAAGTTTTGATAGATTTAGCATAAAGGTGTGGACATGAAGAGGGGTGCGGACAGCGAAGGTCCGCTGTCGCTGGGAAGACTGCCTGTTTTATTGGCTTCCAAACTTAGTCGCGTACTCAAAGTTTTGTTATTTGAAAAGACTAAATCAAGGCATGCCTCCCCTCTAGTCGATGCCTTGACAAATTGTTTTAGTCATTTTCACCATTTCAATTTTTGTTGCATTTTATCAAAATGCACCATTTCAATTTTTGACCATTATTCTGACCCATATTGATTTGCTGTTGTTTTCTTCGTCCAGATTTACAGTAACACCTGTGCTTCCAAGACTGTTTCTTATGTATAGCGCTACCCCTCCGCCTCTTCTGTCATACCTGTATATCAGCACTAGACACAGGGGCAGCTTCTTCAATGCATATATGTTTCTCCCTGTTGGCTTTCAGTCTGTTAGGGGTGGTACAGACTTCCATGAATGGTGGGCATTTTGTGCCAGCTCCTCAAGATCCTGTTGCTGTCTCAATTCCTGGATCATGTGACACTTTACATACACTTGGTTTAACTCTGCTGGGTTTTCTCAGATTTCCCACATCAGTCTGCAGGTGTCACAGATTATTGGCTTGAATACCATGTATATATATATATATATATATATATATAAATATTTTATTTTTTTTGGAGTTGGTTGGCACCAGTTTAGTTTAGCTTCAGCAGCTGTCAGCCTGCTTTCAAACTGCTTCTAACTGCTCTGTACTTTTCCACACCTGTACTTCTCCCACGCTGTCGCTTCCACTCGCTGTCGCTGGGAAGACTGCCTTGTTTATGATACCGAATTTGAATCAGCTGCTCTGAGTTTCAATTTGTTATCAGAAAAAGACACGCATCTGTTAGACTTTAAGCTGTAGTGTTTTCCCAATTTACTGTATTTTCTGATTAAAGCAGTTAAAGATGAAATTTCTCCTTACTGCTTCTACTGATCTATACTTTTCCATGCCTGTACTTCTCCCATTCTGTCGCTTCCACTTGCGTGTGGTCCAGTGGTTAAAGTCCAGGGCTTGTAACCAGAAGGTCACCAGTTCTGACCCTGAGCAAATCACTTAACCTCCTTATGCTCCATCCTACAGATGATATGTTATTTCAATGTCCTATTGTCCTATATATATATATATATAGATCATCAGAAACAATAAACCTGCACTTCATACATCAGTAACATTAATACAACTGTTTAAGTCAATAGCACAGGAATCACAGCATTGAAAAGTTGTTTGTTCTCTTTGCAAGGCAGGACCAGCCCCTCTCTGCTTGACGGACAGGGAGATATCAACCTCACAATCAAAGTGTATGAGAGAGGAAAAGGGAGGTTCTGAAATCTTGTCACTGTACATTTGCATTTTAGAAATGTATAGCTGTCATTTTGTTGCATTTTATCAAAATGCATAATGCATAATTCCAAAATTCATGTTGACAGGAAATATTGCATTTGTGAAGAAGTGTCTATTAGGTGACAAAAAATCCTGTTATTCAGCTCAAAGGCCCTTTTTCCCATCAAATTGAGGTTAAAGCAAAGAAAGGCCTGAAGACAAGCAGAACATAATTATTTTCTAAGCATACACCTGAAGCAATATGGGTCTTTCATGCATCTGTTTTCAGTTCTACCATACCTGTATATTTCAGCACTAGACACAGGGGCAGTCATTCTCATCAATGCATATATGTTTCTGATTACCCTGTGGACAGTAATCATTTTCTGGTTTAGCTTGGTTCACTGATTCCTTTGGTTCATTGATTCCTTTGACATGTGCAGCTGCCATCACCTGTCATTTTAATTTGGGAGTTTGGTCCCCCTGCAATTCTTCTCTTGGTATTCTTATTAAGCAATCTAGCAATTCACCCAACTCCTGTCACTAAACATGAAGTCAACAGGCTATCAAAGCAGCCAGGGGTGGTGCACAGGGCCCATGGCACACCACGAGTAGAGTCTGTCAGATGGAGATCGGAGACACTAATCCACACACTCAGATTGAAACCAGCTAGAGGTTAATCATTTTGATTATTCAGTGTTTTCCTTGCAGTCAATATTTCCTTGTTACTCATTATGGTATTTAATTTGTGACTGACTGTGTTGAGTTGGTTGGCACCATTTTGTAATTTAGTTTAACCCTTTCTCAGGAGCAAGGGGTACAAACGAGTGGCTGGGTCCACGAGTGGCGCATTGTAGCGTGAGTCATATTTATTTTACACGTGGTGTTTAAATTTGTTTTTTCAGAGTAACACAGGTTTAAAAAGCGCAAAAGGACACTCAGTACTGCATCTCCAGCCAAGCCCCACCCCTTGTTCACTGTATTTTTCACATGCATACTGATAAATCCTCTCCTGATCACTCATTTTATCACCAAACTCCTCAATAATGCGATCCAAGTCATTATTTTATTACTATAACATCAAATAAAAGCTCTGTAAATGTGATATTCTTTGAGCGCTGAATGCAGAAGCAGCTATTTCCTTTGTTATGTCCGTGTTATCTCTGTAGTGCATGGGGCTATCAGATAAGCTCTTTTTGTGTATTGCTCAGATACGCCCCAGTGCATGTAAAATAAACAGTATGTGTGAAAATAAATTGGAGCTGATGTGCCTGACAAGTGCTGAATAAATGGACCGCTAAGGGTTAAGAAATCAACAATTAAAGAAATGTCAAAGAAGTGTCAGTGTCAGCTTAGAAATATTTGCTGGTTTGTTTTTCTGGACAACAGCTTTGTAACCATGTTTCGCTTTCGTCTTTGTCTTTCCACAGCTGACAGATGGAAGAAGGATCCCGCACAAGGGAAGGAGAGGGGGTTCGACACCACAAAGCAAAACACTACCACCAGCAGACCCTCGTTCAGCCTCAAGGGGGGCTCCAGCATGCTGCACCCCAGCCTCCTACTCCTCCTGCTGCTCCTGCTCCCCCTCTCCTAGCCTCACAGCAGCTGCCCCTTTCAACACCACTCTGTGTATAGTCCCTTTAATCGGATCCTTTCATTGGATAAGGGAGAGAGGGAGGGGCCTCCAACGCCTGTCATATTAAAGTTTGCAGCATGCTGGGAATGGGTGTCTAGTCCAAGTAGTGTTGGACAGATGTTTGAGTATCTTTGAATGTATCGAAAGAGAAATTATCATGTCTGTGTTCACCGGAAGCATCTAAGTATAATTTATAGATATTAGTATACCAAAAAAGATATTAAAGATAAATAAATAAATCAATAAAACACAAACCAGAAGAGTGTTTCTCTCCTTTCTTTGGGAGTAATTATTCACAGCTGACTTTCTAAAATAACAGTGCATGTTTCTATCAGTTAAATGAAACAAAAAATACTATGCTATATTAGCACAAAACCAAATGTATGGTTTAAGCTAACAGAGCCGAAATGATATCTCCTGGATTAGCTCCCAGGCAGAAGGACCCAGAGAGACAGACATTCGGTTCATTTCATGATTAACCTGAAAGGACTGAGAGCTGCAGTAGTAACTGCCTGAGAACTGTTTTTGTGTGAAAAGAGTATTCGTGAGTGTTTGTTTGTTATTCTGTGTTGTTAGTAATTGTCTTGTTTGTTGAACCACCAGACAGCTAAACATGTTTCTGGGCCAGCACAGCACTTCACAACAGTCACTAAAATTACTCGTTATCACCTACCATGAGCACTAATACACACACCCTGGACTGGTGACCTTGTTTTAGTATTGTCGGCAGATAACGATTATTGTTTGGGACTGTAAACCCGTTTATTTGGCTCCACGCATTACACATTGTTGTGTATTGCCGGAGCCTTTTCTTTTGGTCACCAGACCCGGATTGAAATAAGCCTTTCCAAACCAGATTACAATTGTCTGTGATTACTCCTGCACTGCATCACCTCTGCACCCGTTCACAATCACAAGCCACGAAACAATAGTGACATCTGGTATTTGTTTTAGGTCTGGTCCTTGTGCAAAAGAAATGTATGTCATGACAAAAACGCTTTCTTCAGAAAATGCACAGAATGTTCAGTAGTAGCATTATAATGCAGCTATAGTTATTTGGGAGTTGAACATATTTACAGTGCCTAATGAATATTGACATGCTGGTTACCTCTCTTTCCCTCTTCATTTAACCGATTGCATGTGAGTTTTCCCTTATAAAAGTGTGCACAATAATTTTGCAGGTTTTCCATGTTTTCCCCATAGTTATTTTATTGTAAGATACTAATATCATGTTTCATAATTTATAATCATTCACGTCCAAACAGTTATTAAGAAGTTAGCATAGTTCCTTTATTTGATTCTAATAATGTTTCACTCTTATTATTTAAACATTATCTTTATTGGTATAGTAAGCAAACTTGTTAAATTTGCAGACGACACAAAAGTAGGAGGAGTTGCAAACACTGTTGCAGCAGCAAAGGTCATTCAAAATGATCTAGACAAGATTCAGAACTGGGCAGACACATGGCAAATGACATTTAATAGAGAAAAGTGTAAGGTACTGCACGCAGGAAATAAAAATGTATATAAATATCATATGGGAGATACTGAAATTGGAGAAGGAATCTATGAAAAAGACCTAGGAGTTTTTGTTGACTCAGAAATGTCTTCCTCTAAACAATGTGGGGAAGCTATAATAAAGGCTAACAAGATGCTCGGATACATTGCGAAAAGTGTTGAATTTAAATCAAGGGAAGTAATGTTAAAACTGTACAATGCACTAGTAAGACCTCATCTTGAATATTGTGTGCAATTCTGGTCACTTCGCTATAAAAAAGATATTGCTGCTCTAGAAAGAGTGCAAAGAAGAGCAACCAGAATTATTCCGGGCTTAAAAGGCATGTCATATGCAGACAGGCTAAAAGAATTGAATCTGTTCAGTCTTGAACAAAGAAGACTACGTGGCGACCTAATTCAAGCATTCAAAATTCTAAAAGGTATTGGCAGTGTCGACCCAAGGGACTTTTTCAGCCTGAAAAAAGAAACAAGGACCAGGGGTCACAAATGGAGATTAGACAACAGGGCATTCAGAACAGAAAATAGGAGGCACTTTTTTACACAGAGAATTGTGAGGGTCTGGAATCAACTCCCCAGTAATGTTGTTGAAGCTGACATCCTGGGATCCTTCAAGAAGCTGCTTGA
This sequence comes from Polyodon spathula, assembly GCF_017654505.1. Lineage (NCBI taxonomy): Eukaryota > Metazoa > Chordata > Actinopteri > Acipenseriformes > Polyodontidae > Polyodon > Polyodon spathula. Next base: position 46,924,434 of record NC_054544.1, read on the forward strand.
CGAGATTCTGGGATCAGTAAGCGACTAACAACCAAACAAGCAAGATGGGCCGAATGGCCTCCTCTCGTTTGTAAACGTTCTTATGTTCTTATGTTCTTAAATTCTTATATAAATTAATGTAGAACTCATTATTACAGAAGTAAAGGCAGAGCTCAATGACCTGTCCCCCTGGGAGCGCAGCGACCACGCCTTCAAGGTCAAAATGTCTCTCCTGTGTCTATATTTAAATGCCTTCTTGAAGGCTGTGATCTATAATCGTCCCATGTTACCAACTGGTTATTGTTAACTTGCTAATTACATTCAACAGCAGTATCTCCTCTAGTAAGCAGGACGAGTACTTTCAAGTTAAGCCAAACTGCACCCTCTTCAGAAAGACATACTCGACCAGAAATGTCAAACCACAACTTGATTCCTTTTCATAAACCACTTTTTCTGCATTCTTAAGATAGTTAATTGAATCAACGCAGAAAAAATCTCTTTTCCTAAGAAGACAGCTCCCTATCAAGTATGAAATGTAACCACTGGCAAATGGGTATTATTACTGTTATGTGTGAGAAAGTTGTTTTTCTCTTGTGTATTTTCTTCTTTTTTTTTTTTCAAAAAACATGAACTCAGCTGCTGGGCTTAGCAACTCTGCATTGCCCGAGACACGCACTTCAGGTCTGACTGCTTGCAGTCCCTCCAACAGTGTCTCATTGTCATCTTGGTGCCTGCTTGCAGACCATTGCAAAGGCTGTTAGGCTCTAACAGCAGGTTCCCTTAGTCTTTTCCAGAAAGTATATAGGTGGGCATCCCTATATACTACTTCTGCAGTAACAGTAGGCCACAGACCTACCTAGATCCCACCTGGTACATATACCGAACAGCGAACAAGGTACATGCTTGGGGTACTGTACTGAGTGTACCGCACCAAGGGTGCTGTACCAAGGGTACCTTACTGTACCGGTGCTCAGGCACCATCGAGGTACCAAACCAACCAATTCATCTCGGTTTAAACTACTGTACGTAAAATACTATACCACACCTAACCAGCGCTGGGGCACCAAACCAGTACTAAACCGGCACAGGCTCGGTTCAATCTTGGTTCATTATTGTTCCAACTAAAAAGGTTCAAACAATGTTACCATCCCTGGTCCAGTACCAGCAGACTGGGTTCGAGTCTTGACTCGTCCGCCCTGTTACATTACTGTACAGCAGTGTTGCTGCTTGTGCAGACAGAAACAGCAGTTTTTTATTCTGTACTGTATACTGCACCTCCCCTGTTACACAACCTTGTTGCTGCTTGAGTAGAAACACCCAGCCTCGGCTAGGGTGCTGTCTAGAATGGTAGAAGACAGTTATGTTACAATCCCGGTTCCAACCTGCTGCAGACCAGGGTTTACAATCCCCAATCTGGTACCAAGCAGGCCTTGCTGACAGTCCAGTTGCTCTCTTTAGCAGCTGAGGCAAAAACATTACATTCTTATGATACATTGCTTGCTATTTGCATAATGCCAGGAAACAGCACTGTACCCGAGTCTCTGACACTGAAGGAAATGGCACTGTACCCGAGACTCTGACACTGAAGGAAACAGCAGTGTACCCAAGACTCTGACACAGAAGGATACACATTCTGATAAACAACACCTGCTTTGAGCTTCAGGATTTCTGCTGCTAAAAACTCAAAGGTGTATGTGCTAACATTCACTCACAAAAACTAATTAACAAATGAGGGGGGAGGGGCATATTTTGCCAATTTTACCCCTCGCTCACTAAATGTCTTCTTGTCCCTGAATATATATAATCAATTGTCGCATCTTCAGTTTTTTAACTCAGATGGTCGGACACCAGAACCCCGTTTTTATGCTGAAGAATTTCTCCAGTGGTAGTAAATGGATAATATTTGTGGGACAGATTGCTTATTAAAATATTTTGCTTGTATTTGAAGAGGGGGGATTATCTTTTCAGGGATACAGAGATGTTTTACTGAGGGGAGTCAAATGGGCAACAAATGCATAACCTCCAATCATTCAGTTTCTGTTAACATGCATTGTATGCACAAAATGTATAAATGTATACATTTTAAAACACCACATATTTGAAATAAATGAAGGCTGTGGCTATGAAAACAAGCCTTTGGAGAAGGTTTTTTCATTTTATTCATGACTTCTAGATCAAACTGAAAACTTTGAGACGCAGCTATAAAGTTTTATAAAAACAAAACTTTTCCTGTGGTTTATTCTTTAAAAAACATTTCAAGGTATTATTTTTGATTCTTCACAAAACTATTTTAAGGTTCTTTAAAGCCCTGCTAAATCAAGTCTGCAGCTCAAACCTCCTTTCAGCTATTAGATAGCTCAAAAGAAGAGGGTCTTGCAGGAGCATTGTTTCACTAATGAGATGTGCATTAAAGCTTTGGGAATTACATCTGGGAATATTCACTGCCATTCTAGAACCTCTTACACACAGCTGAAAGTGAACTCTTAATTAATCAGATTAATCAGGTGCACTCAGGTGAGTAATCAATCATATAGATAAAATATTCACTTCTCTAACCATTGTAACCTTGAACTTCAAAAATGTACATACTGTAGCAAAACGCTTTAATGAGGAACGTGAAGCAGGTTTACTGTTCAAAGCAGCAACTCTTTTATTAGCAGGTACAGTGGGTTCAGCAACACAGCAACCACACGGAAACATCAGCAGACAGGATTGACACACAGACACAAACTGCCAGCACAGGCTGGTCTCTCCTCCAGTTCCCTGAATCCCCGGAATCTCTTCAATCCCTTGAACTCCCTGAATCTCTTCTGTCTCCTAATCCCTTCAATCCCCCGAATCCCTTCAATCCCCAGAAACCCTTCAATCCCTTCAATCCCCCGAATCCCTTCAATCCCCCGAATCCCCTGAATCCTTTCAATCCCCTGAATCCCTTCAATCCCCCGAATCCCCTGAATCAATTCAATCCCCGAATCCCTTTAGTCCCCTGAATCCCTTCAAACACCCAAATCCCTTCAATCCCCCAAATCCATTCAATCACCCGTAGTAGCTGCACTGCCGGAGGACGCAGCTCCACCGTCACTGCCAGAGTGTCCCGTGCTGAGAGCACCATTGGTGCTGCCAGAGCCAATACCAGGTCTGGAGTGCCCAGTGCCTCTGCCACAGTTTCTTGCCACTACCAGTGCCACCACCATCGCATGAGGAGGCCTGTTTGTCATCGTCCAGGGATGCCTGTTCGTCAATGCCTGGGGGTCGTTTGCTGCTGACCCCGGGGGTTTCCTGTGGCCTCTGGCGGAGTATGTCACACCACTGTCAGTCTTTCTGTCCGCTGCCACAACTGCCTTTGCCAGAGGAGCCTGTCTTGGCGCTGTCAGCGCTGCTGCTAACAGTATGGTTGCTGCCAGCATTGCCATTGTCTTTGTTTCTGCTGCCAGGACCGCCTATGCTGGAGGAGCCAGCTTTACTGCTGTTAACATTGCAGCTGCCAACGATGCCACTGGCAGCATTGCCTCTGCCAGGAGTGCTATACACCTAAACCCACAGTATCCAAAATAAACTGTGCCCTACTACTTGGGTAGCTAAGAATTCAGCGAAGAGGACAGAGCAGACAGGCATGATTGTGTTGATCTTGCTGAGGACTGAAGATTTTGTTGCGGATGTTTGTTGGTTCTATCAAGGATGGAAAACTTTGTTGCTAAGTTTGATCTGATTTGGGGATTGAAGACTTTGTTGCTGAGACAAGAGCCTTTTATACTGGACACTTCAACAGATTGAGTTTCCAAACCAGCGGACCAAATGTCTAAGCTACAAGAAATCATTGAGTATTATTCCAGTAAATTAATCAAGTGTAACACATTCTCATAGAATTGAACTGTTAATTAGTTTGTAGGCATGTATGTATTAGCAAGCTACTAGCTACATCACAGCCTGCTTGGGCTACTGATAGCTGCTGCTTTGTGTGTGAGGATATAGGCGATGCCATATTCCAATGGCCCTGCTAGCTGCAGGGAAGGCAGAGTGAGAGCTTTTGACTTGTGTTTTGTGCTTAGACTAGGAGATTTACTTTCTGACTTTTATGGTTTCTGTTAAATATGTGTGTACTTAATAAAACACTACTGTTGATAAAACATTCCTTGTGTATGTATGTTCATAGTATATCCTCAATCTTGTAACATATCAATTAATATGAACCCAGATAATCTGTAAATTATCAATTATTGAATTGTTCCTACATTAAATGGTGACCCCAACATGATAAGATGGATTTAGTACAGTAAATGCTGGGTTTATGAACATACAGACACAAATAATTAAACTTGGTAGCACATGATGAAATTCCATTGGCTGGTCATATGGGGAGAGATAAAACCTTGGCAACGATTTTGCAGAGATTCTTTTGGCCTATGTTCATCAGGAAGTGGCAGAATGTTACCAATCTTCCCCAGAATGCCAGTTAGTTGCCTCAGTCTCACAAAGAGACTGACATACATTAATGCCTATTCCAATAGTGGAAACTCCATTTGAGAGAACATCAATGGACATTGTGGGTCCTTTAGAATGCTATGGTAATCAGTACATTTTAGTTATTAGTAACCCTATGACTAAATACCCAAAGGCAATTCCATTGCATTGTGCTACAGTGAGAAAAATTGTAGAGGATCTCGTGAAGCTATTTAGTCATGTAGGGATCCCTAGAGAAATACTTACAGATCAAGGTACACATTTTACATCTTGATTGCTGAAAGATCTTTATCAGTTATTTGGTATTACAGATCTTAGAACAAGACCCTACCATCAGCATCTTTAGATATTTAAGTTTTATTGTATATAGTTATTGCTGAGCTGGCATTTCTAACCCTAACCCTCACTCTAACCCCCAAAAATTACAAATAATAAATTTACATTTTTTTCTAAAAAGCATTTATTATTTTCTGTGTTTTTTCCAACTTATTATAAAATTGTGAGTCTGTGAGTGTTACTAATGTATTTTCCTGAATCCCAAGTTTGTTCCCTTTCATTTGATATAAGGCATTTGCATGTGACCCCTATAGTTATGAGGATTTATGTAAAAAAAAAACTAAAAACAGGCTTGGAGTTTAAAGGGTTAATGATCAAAGAGAAACAAAGTGAACTGGACAGAGGAGTGTCAAAACAAAGAGAAACAAGAGTTTCAAAAGGCTTTTGATAACCTCAAACAGGCCTTGACCACCTCAGCTGTATTTATCTCTCCAGACTTCAACAAGCCTCTGCCTCTGAGGTGGGACTAGGGGCTGTGCTATGTCAGGAAAGTGAAGTGGAGGAACACCCTGTACTCTATCTTAGTAGAAAGCTATACAGCACTATCGAAAAAGAGTGATTGGCAGGAAGATAGGGATTATAATCTCTCTTTCAGGCACTACTTTTACCTTGATTGCTGATCACCAGCTTTTCTTCCTGTGATGGGGTATGTGACTCGGTTTTATTATTACTATTGTATTCATTACTAGTGGGTGGATACATTCACTCTTCCTCTGGTATCTTTTGTTCATTATTTTCTTGGTGAATGAGTGTGAGTGAATGTGATATGAAAGGTCAATGAGTGTGAGTGAATGTGATATGAAAGGTCAATGAGTGTGAGTGAATGTAATATGAAAGGTCAATGAAAGAGTTGCTTACCTTTGCTTCTTTAAAGGGGTTTGTCAGGAGATTAAAAAAAAAAAACGAAACAAGGAATCATCCCTTTAAGACATAGTGCATTATGGGTAGGATTGCTCCCTATAAAAGGAGACAACAAAATGGTGGTGTATGTGTGGAGACAGGTTGGCATCTGAGGGGAACCTCTGGACATAATGTCTTCCTGTTATACTGGGTAATTCCAGTTTATTTGTTGTTGTTTTGTTGTTTTGTTTTATTATGTACAAATAATACATTGTTTATGTGCATTCTAAAGATACTGCTATCTTTGGTCATCATTTGTGCAGGCCTAATGCAGCCACTGCCAGTGACACCAGGTAATTCATGTTGTGTTTTCAAATGCTGCTACTACCAGCACTACAGAGTTGAGGCTCTACCAGCAATGGCAGCACAATGGATTAGGAACAGATATTACAGTACAGTTGTCTTGATAGCAAACAACTGATATGGTACAATGGTCCAGCAACGGATTAACAGCAGTGTGTAATGAGTGCCCATACCATTGTGAAATCACTTATAGAACCATATGCCTGTCTGCATTGCTACTGGAGATCATTCAGTAAGGCTATAGTTCTTGCAGCAGCAGTCTTGTCCCGTTGTAGCTGCCTTTTAGTACAGAATCATCACAATGCCTTTGTAGATTTGAAGTGCCACTAAAGATCATTTGAGAAAGATACATGCTATGGTAGCACCAATGGCCTAGGTTTCCAGTGCTCGCAGTCCCTCTTCTTTCAGGAGCATTGAATTCATTACAGACACACCTCTTCAGTCTTGCACAAGCACAAGCTCATCCCTGTGCTGTATTCCCCCATGATAGACAGACAGACTGAACGCTTCCTTTTACCAGTCCCTCAATTTTCTTTCAAGTGAATGCTTCAGTGCCTTGAGGTAAATCCTGTACTTTTGTACAGGGATATTTTCTTTTAATAATACAAGGCTACCTCAGAGCCCCACAGGCTGCGGCAGGGTACAGCGCAGCTTATCTGTATTGTACTGGCAAATGTATGTTGAATTACTTACCAAGGCGATATTAGAACCAGTAGCTGTTGGAAACCATATAATTGCAGCTCTCTTTGTTTTATACATTCTTGAAATTCTCTTTTTTCCTGGGAACCAGAAGCTGCAGGTTTTAAAGTAGTATGCATATTGTGATAGAGACAAGGACAAAACTCCCATGGAAATAATATCAACCTTGTATCCATTTCTCTGCCTGACCCATCTGCAGTGACACAGACTTGACACATGGCTGGACCTCACTGTTTCTGGGTGTGGTGTTACTGGTGCACATCCCCAGTCGTCATTTTTATACTGTCTTCAATATATAAATTTCACAAATTTATAATCATGCCAGCTTTGGTAGCTCAAGTGTATTGATATAGTGGAGATGACACAGCATGTCTGTTGAGACAAAAAGGTTGAGAAAGAAAGAGAGGCTGCACAATGGTTCTAAGTGGCTAACGCAACAATAATCAATGTGTGAAAAAAGACATTGAAGAAAAGCACTGCCCAGTAGTCCTTGGTTATTTATGTATTTACTGATGAATGCCTTAATTACTAGTCGTAATGACCTGTTACCCATTATGATAGATTAAATTAAGTCATTTGTTGTTGCTGTTTTACACACTAAACATTGCCTTTGCTGTGGGAGCTCTGAATTTAGGATTAACAAAGCCACTATTGTGACATCACTGCTAAAGCTGACCAGTAAAAAGAAAGGTTTGCAGACCCTTAGAATTGAAATAAAGGGTTATTGGTGGGGTCAACATTCAATGATGGGATTTGGACCCTTCACACCCACACCAGAACAGGCCAGCTTTTATGTACCAGTGTGGTGGTAAGAGCTGAGCTCCAGTAATTTGTAATGCCTTTCCCTAGCAATTACTTTCCAGAAATAGCAGCGTCTCTCCTAGGAGTTGAACAAAGTGTACCACAAGTCTATTCCTGTCTCTCTCTCTCTCACACACACACCACAAACAGCGGGCTGCTGTATGAGACAGACAGTCTCAGCAGTCTTGCCAGCAGATATTAATCACAATTAGAGCAGGCCAGATCTTTCTCTACAGAGTGCTAGGATGCCAAAATGTCTCAGACAGCTATAGACAAGCACCTTTATAACTTTGTTTCTCTCTTTTTTATTGTTACAAAGAGTTAAAACTGCAGAAAGTTTTGAAGAGACATTTTTGTGAAACTGGCAGGGTTCTGACAGACTCTAAATCAACTCCCTCCCGACCTGTAGGGCGCTGTGTCAAGGGAACAATGTGTCTTTGACTGGATGTGCTGTTAATTCATTTCAGGGAAAGTTGGAAGTTGGCCATCCAGAAAAGGGGCGGAGCCACAATACTGCAAGTCATTGTCCCCATGGTTGGCTAGGTGGCAATCGCGGATTGGATAATGGGCGATTGCACTCGCTACCAAGGGGGTTTGAGTAACGGTATAAAAAGGGGTGTGGCGAGGTAAACTGTTCCTTGGTTCAGTGGTGAATTGGCTTAAAACTGTGAGTGTTTCATATGTTGTCAGTGTTACATTTTGTTTTGTAATTGTTAGACGGCTAAACTTACACCCTGGGAGCTGTAGTAAGAGGCCAGCACCAACCTAGAAATCACGGAACCAAACAACCCCGTTGCAAACAGCATTTTCACCCACTGGACTTGGACTGAGTTATTTGTGTTTTTATTGTGTTGTACTGCTTGCAACTTTGGAGCAGAATGTTTTGATACAATATTCTTTTGGGATTGAAACCCTTGTTTTATGCTACATCATTTCCTGCACTGCGTCACTTCCACACCTGTTCACTACTAACCACTTTACCACAGATGGTAAATTATGTCTATATTTCTTCTTTGGGTCATTCCATTTGAAATAATTCACCGGAAACCTTGACCTCCTTTGATTTGTGATAAAAAAAAAATTGTCTTTGGGAGAAGTGGTTACAGTGTAAATTTTAGACCTGCGTGGCATCCCGTTCATGAGATACAGCTCATCAGAGTTGACCCATTTTGGATCCCCCCACCCAACCTTTCCATGGTCATAACTTCCACCTGATTGACACAGAAATGTAGTTCTGGTGTTTATTTTGAAGCTCTCGAATAGCATTATCCCTTCATGAAAAGTTGTGTGAATCTGTGACCTTTAACCTCACCCAGGTCAAATTGTGTAACCTTGGATTTTTGTCAGTATTCTACAGTTTGTAGCCTAGACCCTTATTTACATTGCCTGCAAGTTCATTTTGTGCCTGCCGTTGGTTGCGGCCCGCGAGGACATTTGGTGCGGCCCCCCAAAGCCCAGCCTCAACATTCCCCCTTCCTGACCGTTTACTTTATTTGTACATTTTCTCGAAATTTTCGTGAAAAATTGTGCATGTAATTTAGGGGCAATTAATAATACACAGCAGTCTCATTTGATAAAAATTCCCTAACATACATTTTTATATGTTTTGGATCAAATCTGGACTCTCTCAAGCCAATTTTATTAATTAAGTTGTTACGGTCATTTTATGTGCACTGTCCCTTCAAAAAAAAGAAAAAGTACTTTTCCGTACTGAAGGAAAAAGACGTGGAACCTCCTAAGAAAAAAAGGCACTTCTTTTAAATTATTATTTTGTCATCTCCTTTCGCTTTCACGGGGGAAGATGCTCAAAGACTGCGACATCAAGATGTGAAGGTACCATCCAAACAACGTTAGATTACTTTATGCAGCTGAAGCAGCTAGCTAGCTTCTGTAATGTTAACAGAGCGACTGCAAGAAACGTTACAGTTCAGTAAACAGGCACTTTTTCTGTTGTAGATTTTATTTTACTATTTTAAGAGCAAAGCTGTATTCACCTTCAACTACACTGGGAAAATGCTCTTTGTACAGTATTGTAGTTTCAGTGTTCAACTTGGATCTTATCTTAGGGAAAGTACTACCATAGTAACAGTACCCGGCTACAGTTTAAAACTGTTACTGCTACATTTCTTTTCTGTTTCTGAATAAGACTGCAGTCAGGCTGCAGTACAGGAGCTAACAGGATGTTGTGTAGCAATTGTATGTAATTGCATGAAAAGCGTCAATGTAATGGCAGATAATTTATGAATAATGAATGCTGCACTTTAATAGAAATGTGTGATTATTTAGTTGATTTGAGAAATAAAAAAAAAATAAAAACATCACGGTAAAATACAGTAACGTCTGTGTTTTATTTCTGCACATTTACTATTGAAATAGCTCTAAATGTCCACACCATGGAACAATTTACATAATTTGTTTAATTCGAATTTTGCACATCTCAAACTATTTGTATGGTCCCCAGAGTTCACGTACATACATGCAGCTCTTAGTAAAGTGGCTAGTTGTTGTTGTACAAGTTAAGATGCATTTTGCCTCCCACAAAATAGTTTAATTGGTATAGTTTGAAGAGTACCTATTTCAGTATTGTCTTTTTTAATTGTTGTGACCAGGACAATGTAAGATGTGACAGCATGATCTTGGTACTCAAACCTAAGCCTGTTGTGGCACCAAGACACAGGATAAATTGCAAATACATTTCAAAGCTGCTGGTGTTGCAGTGGTAGTAATATACATTCCTAATTCAAATACAAAAATGTATAGGAAATAAAATAGGTATGATTTGGGACATATTTCGGTTTCATGAGTGGTACATTTTCTTGTGTCCCACATCCCATGCAACCTCTGGAAACTGGCCCTCCATCACCAAAACTTTGGGAACCCCTGATCTAGACAATGTGGGGAAGTTATAAAAAAGGCTAACAAGATGCTCGGATATATTGTGAAACGTGTTGAATTTAAATCAAGGGAAGTAATGTTAAAACTGTACAATGCATTAGTAAGACCTAATCTTGAATATTGTGTTCAGTTCTGGTCACCTCACTACAAAAAGGATATTGCTGCTCTAGAAAGAGTGCAAAAAAGTCGACCAAAATTATTCCGGCTTTAAAAGACATGTCATATGCAGACAGGCTTAAAGAATTTATTCTATTCAGCCTTAACCAAAGAAGACTACGCGGTGACCTGATTCAAGCATTCAAAATTTTAAAAGGTATTGACAGTGTCGACCCAAGGGACTTTTTCAGCCTGAAAAAAGAAACAAGGATCAGGGGTCACAAATGGAGTTTAGACAAAGGGGCATTCAGAACAGAAAATAGGAGGCACTTTTTTACATAGAGAATCGTGAGGGTCTGGAACCAACTCCCCAGTAATGTTGTTGAAGCTGACACCCTGGGATCCTTCAAGAAGCTGCTTGATGAGATTCTGGGATCAATAAGCTACTAACAACCAAACGAACAAGATGGGCCGAATGGCCTCCCCTCGTTTGTAAACTTTCTAATGTTCTTACTTTCTTAATACAGTGAACGAGGGGTGGGGCTTGGCTGGATTCAATGTCCTTTTGTGATTCAATGCCTTTTAAACCTGTTTTACTCTGAAAAAAAATATTTGAAATAGTGCGTGTAAAATAAACAGAGCGTGTGAAAATAAATTGGACCTGACGTGCCTGACAAGCGCTGAATAAATGGACTACAAATGGTTAAAAGGCACTGAATCACAAAAGGACATTCAGTATTGTATCTCCAGCCAAGCCCCATGCCTTGTACTCTTTATATTTCACACACCTCTTCATAGTCGTGCATACTGATAAATCCTCTCCCAATCATTAATTTTATCACCAAACTCCTCAATATGGTCCAAGTCATTATTTTATTATTGTAATATCTCAAAAAGCTCTGCAAATGTCCATGATATTCTTTGAGCACTGGATGCAGAAGCAGCTATCTCCTTTGTTTATGTCCGTGTTATCTCTGTGGTGCATGGGGCTATCAGATACGTTCTTTTTTTGGGCTTCATTGGGCTGCTATCTGTCTCACTCGGCCATTGAATGGTTTTTTCAGTTTTTTCCAGAGAACTGGGGTTATGTCTTTTTGATGATGTCAGACAGGGTCCGACATCTGACCACAAAGGGTTAATACATACAGACAGAAAGGTACATGAACACGCAGCACTATATGTGTTACACAACTGGAGCAAATTATATTCTAGTGTTAATACAATTAAACAAAAATATTTAGTTGTAATCGAGTATACTGACCCGTTAAATTGCTGCAGTGAACTGGTGCAGCTGTAACAGATTTGTGTTAATTAATTAACTAATTTGGCCTATTAACACATGTGACTAAAGTGTAGCACAGGTGAATTAAATAGAGATCAATATTGAAATGTGCCCTTTATACAGTGAAAAGCAAGAAAACCCAACTATAACTCAGCTAAGGTGAGTCCTTAAACCTGGTGCTCTTCCAAAAAACATTTATATGTTATGCTTATCAGTTTAACATTCTTCACATTAAATGTTTGTAGCTACAATTCTTGCAGTTTTGCAGTCTATTTAATATTGAAGACTATTTGTTGCATAAACTGCAAGTACTTCCAATGACTTTCTTGGTGTTACAGACATCAAACATGGTGTGACCCATTTGCAAAGCATCGTGGAGAGCGCTGCACTAAAGGTCGCCCTTTAACAAAGAAGCAGATCAAGGACCACCAGAAGCTGAATTTTGAGTATGGCCAAAAGTTATGTTACCCTTGTATGAAGTTGCTAGCCCATCGTCCTCCTAACCAAGACCAAACATCATCTTCAACACGAAGTGACACCCAAGGAGTCTAGTTCCAGCATGCCATTCAAGAAAAACAAGCTGAACGCAACAAAATTTTCGACCCTGAAAAAGAACATGAGATTTCACAAATAAACAAGCCCTTGGAGGCAATACAAGAATCTCCACTGAAGAGAAGGAAATTGTCACAAAAAGTATATGCAGTTCAGAAGGTAAAAAGTTTGGAGAAGCAATGAAGAGAAAGTTAAGAAAGGTTTTCCCACAAACAAAAGTGGAAGACCGTGAAACAATCAAGGAGCAGGCTTGGGCATATCAAGAGATGATGGCTCAGCTGAAAGAAAAATTTTGACAGCTGTCCCAATGTCTTGGTCTATATGAAGGACTGCTGCTGAGTTTGGTACTACCTACCACATGTCCAGGACAGCCAAGGCTTTACAGGAAGAGTAGGGATGCCTATCTGATCCAAATCCAAAAATTGGGGGAGAATACTAACAAAGGAGATTGTTCAATGGTAAAATTCTTCTACAAGAGGAAGATGTTAATCGACTCATGGCTGGAAAGAAAGATTTTGTTTCTGTTTAGAGTCAGGAAGGAGGGAGCATCAACAAAAAAATGGCTTGTTATTTGCAATCTTTCAGAGGCCTGTCGTTTCTTCAAATTACAGCATCCTGACATTAAGATTGGCTTCTCCAAATTTGCAGAGCTGAAACCAAAGGAGTGTGTATGGGCAGGCAGTAGAGGTACACACACCGTGTGTGTCTGCACAACACACCAGAATGTAAAGCTGATGTTCAATTGTTCTAAGCTTCCACAACTGTGTGCCAGTACAGAAGTGCCTTTGACTCATTATCGGCATTGCTTATCTTATCTCATGTGTTCTCCACCTAACGTCAATTGCCACTTAAGAAAGTGGGAAAATTGTCCATCACTTTAAGATTTCAAGAGTCATCTACAAATGCTCTTTCAAGATAGCCTGGTGGACACAGTGGAGTATTGGAAGTGGACTACAATGGACTGATCCACCCTTCGTACAATCAATCAATCTTTTGATCAGTTCATAGAGACTTCAAGCCATCTCCAACATCTTCATCAACATGATTTCATCACAAAGATGCAGACTGCATATTATCAACAGATGAGGGATAAACGCCTTCAAGAAAATGAATTCCTAGTTTTTGGTGAAGCACAATCACGCTATTGGAACAACTCTCAGACAACCATGCATTCTTTTGTTTGCTATTGGCAAGACAAAAGTTGGGAATTCTCAGCACATCACATATGTTGCAATATCAGAATGCATAAGTCATGACACAGTCGCTATTTATTTCTTTTAAAAATGTTTTTTGAGCTTCTTGGAGTACAAATTTGGGAAGCACCTGAGAAAAATCTATTACTTCTCTGACAGGTGTGCAGGGCAATATAATTATTGTAAAAATGTCCTCAACATTTGCTGTGACTTGGAAGATTTTGCATTGGAAGCAGAGTGGAATTTCTTTGCAACATCTCGTGGCAAAGGACCCTGTGATGGTGTAGGAGGAACCATTAAATGAATGGCAACAAAAGCCAGTTTGTAGAATCCATACCATGACCTGATCCAGACTCCACACCAATTGTACAGGTTTGCAAAAGACAAAAATTCCTGCACTTGAAGTAGAATACTTAACAATAGCACAAGCTGAGCAAGATTTTCAGGAGCAACGATTCCTCAAGGTAAGAACTGTGCCTGGCACATGTCATCTCCACTTCTTTCAACCAGTTTCCAAAGCAAATGTCTTGTACGAGAGGTCTCCCTGGCAGCAAAACAAAGAGAAGAATCAATCACAGTTGAGAGGATGTCCTGTCATTTGATCAAGTGAAAGGATATGTTACTGTTCAGTATGACAGTCACTGGTGGCTTGGGCTGGTGGTTTCTGCTGATCAGAAGACATGGGAGGCTGAAATTAAGAACATAAGAACATAAGAAAGTTTACAAACGAGAGGAGGCCATTCAGCCCATCTTGTTCGTTTGGTTGTTAGTAGCTTATTGATCCCAAAATCTCATCAAGCAGCTTCTTGAAGGATCCCAGGGTGTCAGCTTCAACAACATTACTGGGGAGTTGATTCCAGACCCTCACAATTCTCTGTGTAAAAAAGTGCCTACTATTTTCTATTCTGAATGCCCCTTTGTCTAAACTCCATTTGTGACCCCTGATCCTTGTTTCTTTTTTCAGGCTGAAAAAGTCCCTTGGGTCGACACTATCAATACCTTTTAGAATTTTGAATGTTTGAATTAGGTCGCCACGTAGTCTTCTTTGTTCAAGACTGAACAGATTCAATTCTTTTAGCCTGTCTGCATATGACATGCCTTTTAAGCCCGGAATAATTCTGGTCGCTCTTCTTTGCACTCTTTCTAGAGCAGCAATATCTTTTTTATAGCGAGGTGACCAGAACTGAACACAATATTCAAGATGAGGTCTTACTAATGCATTGTACAGTTTTAACATTACTTCCCTTGATTTAAATTCAACACTTTTCACAATGTATCCAAGCATCTTGTTGGCCTTTTTTATAGCTTCCCCACATTGTCTAGATGAAGACATTTCTGAGTCAACAAAAACTTCTAGGTCTTTTTCATAGATTCCTTCTCCAATTTCAGTATCTCCCATATGATATTTATAATGTACATTTTTATTTCCTGCGTGCAGTACCTTACACTTTTCTTTATTAAATGTCATTTGCCATGTGTCTGCCCAGTTCTGAATCTTGTCTAGATCATTTTGAATGACCTTTGCTGCTGCAACAGTGTTTGCCACTCCTCCTACTTTTGTGTCGTCTGCAAATTTAACAAGTTTGCTTACTATACCAAAATCTAAATCATTAATGTAGATTAGGAATAGCAGAGGACCTAATACTGATCCCTGTGGTACACCGCTGGTTACCACACTCCATTCTGAGGTTTTTCCTCTAATCAGTACTTTCTGTTTTCTACATGTTAACCACTCCCTAATCCATGTACATGTGTTTCCTTGAATCCCAACTGCGTTCAGTTTGAGAATTAATCTTTTGGGCGGGACTTTGTCAAAAGCTTTCTGGAAATCTAAATAAACCATGTCATATGCTTTGCAATTATCCATTATCGATGTTGCATCCTCAAAAAAATCAAGCAAGTTAGTTAGACACGATCTCCCTTTCCTAAAACCATGTTGACTGTCTCCCAGTACCCTGTTACCATATAGGTAATTTTCCATTTTGGATCTTATTATAGTTTCCATAAGTTTGCATATAATAGAAGTCAGGCTTACTGGTCTGTAGTTACCTGGTTCAGTTTTGTTTCCCTTTTTGTGGATCGGTATTACGTTTGCAATTTTCCAGTCTGTCGGTACCACCCCTGTGTCAAGAGACTGTTGCATGATCTTGGTTAGCGGTTTGTAAATTACTTCTTTCATTTCTTTGAGTACTACTGGGAGGATCTCATCCGGCCCAGGGGATTTGTTTATTTTAAGAGCTCCTAGTCCCTTTAACACTTCTGCCTCAGTTATGCTAAAGTTATTTAAAACTGGATAGGAACTAGATGACATGTGGAGCATGTTGTCAGTATCTTCCTTTGTAAAAACTTGTGAAAAGTAATCATTTAATATATTTGCTATTTTTTTTCTTCATCTACGATTTTGCCATTTGTATCTCTTAAACATTTAATCTCCTCTTTGAATGTTCGCTTGCTGTTGTAATATTGGAAAAACATTTTGGAATTGGTTTTAGCTCCCTTAGCAATGTTCATTTCTATTTCTCTCTTGGCCTTTCTAACTTCCTTTTTGACTTGCGTTTGCAGTTCTGTGTACTCTTTCTGCGTACTTTCTTTTTGGTCCTTTTTTAATGCTCTGTAAAGTGCCTTTTTTCGCTGAATATTTTTTTTAAATTGATCTATTAAACCATTTTGGCAATTTAGTTTTTACATTTAGATTTGTCTACTTTAGGGATATAATTGTTTTGCGCCTCTAGTACTACATTTTTGAAGAACAACCATCCTTCTTCTGTGGGTGTTTTCTCTATTTTACTCCAATCTACTTCTGTTAGTCTCTGTTTCATACCTTCATAGTTTGCTTTTCTAAAATTGTAAACCTTAGCTTTAGTCATTACTTTTGGGGATTTAAAAAACACTTCAAATGAGACCATGTTGTGGTCTGAGTTTGCCAGTGGTTCTCTGACCTCTGTTTTAGTTATTCTATCTTCGTTATTTGAAAAGACTAAATCAAGGCATGCCTCCCCTCTAGTGGGTGCCTTCACAAATTGTGTTAGGAAGCAGTCATTTGTCATTTCCACCATTTCTATTTCATCCTTCGCGCTACCCACCAGGTTTTCCCATTTTATTTGGGGGAAGTTGAAATCCCCCATTAGTATGGCTTCTCCTTTGCTACACGCATTTCTAATGTCATTGTATAACAGATTATTGTGCTCACCGTCTGAATCTGGCGGTCTATAGCATGCTCCTATTATTATGCCTTTTGAATTTTTGTCCGTTATTCTGACCCATATTGATTCGGTTTTATTTTCTTTGTCCAGGTTTAACACCTGGGCTTCAAGACTGTTTCTTATGTATAGCGCTACCCCTCCTCCTCTTCTGTCCTGCCTGTCTTTCCTATACAGTGTATACCCACAAATATTATATTCGTCCCCATCACTCTCAGACAACCAAGTTTCTGTAACACCTGTCATATCATAGTTACCTGTTAGTGCAGTAGCTTCAAGTTCTAGAATTTTGTTTCTGATACTTCTAGCATTTAGATAAATACATTTAATGGTTGTCTTACCTGAGTTGTTGTTCTTGTTTTGATGCGGTCTCCCTTCTGTTTTTTTGTTGATTTCTCCCCCCTTCCTTTCTAGTTTAAATGCTTCTGAACCTGCTTGAGGATCTTTTCTCCAAGTAGACTGGTTCCCTTGTTATTTAAATGCAGTCCGTCCCGTCTATACAGATAGTCCTCGTTGTAGAATGTGGTCCAATGATCAAGATAGGTGAAGCCTTCCCGTGTGCATTACGTCTTCAGCCATGCGTTTTGATTAATTATTTCCAGCTGTCCATATGGTCCTTTGCAAGGTGCCGGTAGTATACCAGAAAATACCACAGTTTTGGTTTTCTCTTTTAATTTCCTTCCTAGCTCTCTGAATTTGTTTTGCAAATGTTGTTTGTACCGATGTGGACGACTACTACTGGGTCAAGGGAAGTAATGTTAAAACTGTACAATGCACTAGTAAGACCTCATCTTGAATATTGTGTGCAGTTCTGGTCACCTTGCTATAAAAAAGATATTGCTGCTGTAGAAAGAGTGCAAAGAAGAGCGACCAGAATTATTCCAGGCTTAAAAGGCATGTCATATGCAGACAGGCTAAAAGAATTGAATCTGTTCAGTCTTGAACAAAGAAGACTACGTGGCGACCTAATTCAAGCATTCACAATTCTAAAAGGTATTGACAGTGTCGACCCAAGGGACTTTTTCAGCCTGAAAAAAGAAACAAGGACCAGGGGTCACAAATGGAGTTTAGAAAAAGGGGCATTCAGAACAGAAAATAGGAGACACTTTTTTACACAGAGAATTGTGAGGGTCTGGAATCAACTCCCCAGTAATGTTGTTGAAGCTGACACCCTGGGATCCTTCAAGAAGCTGCTTGATGAGATTTTGGGATCAATAAGCTACTAACAACCAAACGAGCAAGATGAGCCGAATGGCCTCCTCTCGTTTGTAAACTTTCTTATGTTCTTATGTTCTTATGTCTCCTATTCGTTCTGGGAGCCTGTCCACGTTCTCAGTGATGTGCTTGACCGAGGCTCCCGGATGACAGCACACTGTTGTAGTAATGGGGTCCAAACTACGAATTGAACTTGCTGTGTTTCTCAATATGGAGTCCCCAACAATCATGACCTCCCTTCTTTTTGCTGTCTGGTCACCACTGTCAATGGGATCCTGGATGTTGTTCCTTTCATTCTCTTGTTGTTGGTTCTGCTCATCAAAATTCTGAAGTGACTCAAATCTGTTGGTTGCTTCGATTTCTGGTGGTTGTGTTTGACGAAGTTTCTTTTTTTCCCTGCTTCTGCCTACCTGAACACAGCTGTTCTGACCTTCTATCTCCCTGGTGGCTTTCAGTCTGTTAGGGGTGATGCAGACTTCCATGAATTGTGGGTGTGCCAGTTCCTCAAGATCCTGTTGCTGTCTCACTTCTTCTAGCTCCATTTCTAGCATACTTACTAGTTCATGCAAATCCTGGATCGCGCTGCGCACACTGAATGGATCAGCACGATCATTTTGTTTCCCATGCCGTCCAGATCAATATATTGTAGACATAAGCGATGTGCTGACATCAGTGGAGCCAACAACTACAACAGGAAGGACATATACCCTGTGAGACAAGGAGATGGCCAAAGCAAAAGCCTTGACAGAGTGGTTACGAAGGAAAAGGGCAACTTAAGCATAGGTGAGTGGTAAATTGTGTTGCATGCAGAAATATAAGGACAGAAACCTGAAAATGAAATATAATTTCCATCACTTATAACAATACATTTTCATTTCCAGGCTCAGTGATTCACTGGATTTGAACAGTGGTAATTACAGCTCCTGCAGAAACAGCACTTAAAATAATAAAGTAACCCTGGTGGGACAAAATTAAACGTGCACAATTCAGTATTGACTTATATTTAACTCAACTGTATTTGTTTGTTTTAGCCAATTGTGTAAATAGGGCACCTTGGTTAATTCATGAATATATTAATAGCTGTTACAGCTGCTGTAGTTCACTGCAGCATCAGTTTATTAAGGAGGAGAGTATACTCGATTGCAAATAAATATATTTTTAATTGTATTAGGTGTGTAATCGCTTCACTTAGAAGAGTCACCTGACACTCTGCATTCAACTCTGTGTTGTGCCTCAACCTGCCATGTCTGTCTGTCTGTCTGTCTGTCTGTCTGTTTGTCTGTCTATCTGTCTGAAATACAAAAGGTAGGAAATTATGATGGTTATTTTATACTGTCATTCCCTAATGTATTACATTTAAAAAATGTCATAAATTGGATATTAAACAGGTAAGGAATTCTATATTTCAATGTGGATGGTACAAAGTATTGCTTTGAGAATTGCTGCTACTTCTCCAGTATAGAATATTATTTATGGACATTATTAATACATGAAAGGTTATTTAATTGGCACTAGTTGAATTAGCTCAATGTATGGAATGCAGGAATCTAATCTATCAGAATCATTAAGTTTTAATATATGTTTTGTGGGAGTAAAGTTTCCTTCCATAGCCATTTCCTAAGATGTGTTCTTGTGTACATACTGCAGCTGTAGGTCAATGGCAACGACTTTGTTATGGTAGTGTGAGCTCAAGGGACAGGATATCGGATGACTTTCCATTTCTGCCAATTAATAATCTTTCAATGTCAGCAGGAGAGAAAATGCCAGGGGATTATGAGTTAGATCTGTATGGGCTTATTGAAGTCGCATGAGTACTCCAGTGAACGTGTTAGAATTCCTATCCACTTTGAAAGAGTGCTTTAAAATTAATTTTCTGTTTGCCAGACCAACCTTATCATTGGTCCTCTTTTCACTGTGACAACAATCAATTCAAGCTTTTTTATATACTTTTTATACATGTTTCAAGTTCTACTGATCCAAAACATATATCTTCTCACTTCCTGTGCTGAAGGTCACACAGAAATTCAGATAGCATGGGAAGTGAGCAGTTTTTTGTACACAAAATCTGCCATGTGATGCTGTTTTAATGAAAGAGATTCAAAAGTGAGATTTAATAATAGCTGTAATGCACTTCTATTCACTCCGTTCCTGTCCTTAATCAGGCCTGTCAGTTTTTGTTCTGTTTGATTGAGATCCCTGCAGCTCCCTGGTTTCACTTCTTTTCAGTTCTGCTGGGGTTTACAGCAGGAGCGTGCGCTAGCCCTGTTGGTCTCTGTTTCTGATCAATCTCCTTGAGGTTAGCCTCTCATTAAGCACCCTCTTCTCTCCTGTAAGTTGATAACTGCAGGGTTTCCCAGGACCAGGAGTCTAACACCTATTGATCAACAGCAATTGAGAAGAAAGGAAGACTTCACAGCAACATCAGCAGCAGAGAGATCGATGTACTGTGTGATGAGAAGCTGTAGTGTGAAGGATGAGGATGGCTTCCCAGGAGGGAGGGGGTGGGGGGGCTGCCCTTTAACTCTGTTGTAGACAATGATTACAAAGTTGCTCGTACTTCTAATAGCTTACATATGTTGGAAGGCTCCCGCAGTTCATTACAGCTCATTAAAGCTACAGTGCTCACCAGCATGTTCAATCTGACACTGAGTAAGGGTTTCTGGGTAAGCCTTTGGAGCATGACTCGTTGGCTTGCCTGTTTGTTTACATTACCTTTTAAAGAGGAACAATGATAATGTTGCTGGTGTTATTAAGAGGTAAGAAAATAGATGTTATTGTCTTTGTATCAACCCTTTTAAAGGGGGGCACTAGTGCAGCTAAAAGGTATGAACCAAAGTCCAAAGTCTTGGTTAGCACTCATTTAAAGGGGGCCAGTGATAATGTTGCTAGTACTAATAAGAGGAAAGAAAATTGAACAGTTGAACCCATACAGAATGACCTTAACATTGGCAGTCACTGTGTTGGAGGTGACCAGATGTCCCACCCAGCCTACACTGGTAGTAAAGGAGTCATATTTGAGACAGATTGCTTAATAAAAACCCTTTTTTGATGAGGATACAAAAGGTATTTTATAAAGGCCATCAAGCTCCCAAGAAGCGGAGAATTATCATCCCAGAACAGTGTGACTGTATTAAAAGTTGTTCTGAACAAGTGGGGGATTTGCAGTTAGTTGGCCAACATTAATTCCAGTTTGTTTTGGTACTGGCACGTTTTTAAATCTCTTTTTTAGAAACCAAACCAAGGCTAATTTGCATGTCTAATTATGTGTGTTTTATGTTCTGATCATTTTAATAAATAACTCCATCTGGTCTAGTTCTCCCACAGACAGCAAACACTCAGAGAATATTAGTACCACACTGAGGGAAGGGGAAAATGAAATACATTTTGCAAGTCACATTTTTAAATCAGTGATTTTCAATAAACTATTCACTGGCAGTCTCATTTTGACTAATGTTAATTTGACTAATGACTAACTGTTAATATACGTCATGCTGATCAATGTTTCCAACACACTGAGGTGGGGGTGTTGTTTAGCTCTCTGACTGCAGTGGCGTCTTGGCAGGTCTCGTTCCAGAGAGAGAGAGAGAGAGAAATTAAAATTAAAATAAATACAAATTTTCTAAATGACAACTTGCTTGTTTAAAAAACAAAAAAAAACAAAGGAAAACAAGTAATAACTATTACTAACTGCTGTGATGAAATTCAAAAAATGCTGAGTGAAGTGACAGTTGAAGAGGGTCTCCCAACTGCCAGAGAAATTGTTACAATTTCAATTATGGACAGATTGAGCAGCAGTCGTCGTCACTCATCCAATACCCAGAAAAAAAAAAAATATATATATATATATATATATATATATATATATATATATATATATATATATATATATATATATATATATATAAAATACAAAACTGAAAGATCATAATTGGATAAGTCTCCACCCCCCTGAGTTAATACTTGGTGGAAGCACCTTTGGCAGCAAATACAGCCGTGAGTCTGTTGGGATAGGTCTCTACTTTGCACACCTACATTTGGCAATATTTGACCATTCTTCTTTACAAAACTGTAACAAAGTTGACTAATAATAGCAGTCAATTGCCACAGCGAAAATAATTATGAAAAGGGGGCCAAACAGAGGCTACCAAGAATACATTTATTGCTGCTGAGGAAATGGACACAAGTTGTCTGAATAACATCCTACAGCACAGTTTTGGAAGGCAATAAATATCACCTGTAATAAAAAATAAAGAAAGCACAGTAACAGTCCCAAACAAACAAAACAATAAAGGCAATATATAAAATCACCAAAAAAACAATGTCCCAGAAAAATCCTCATGCAAACATCCCAAAAATAAATCACACGAATGGCCATTCAGACAAAACCTGTAATCCAATAGAAAAACAATTGAGAAAGATCTCACCCTGGCTGCTCTTGACCCGGCGCTGGTTCTGTGAATCTGCAATGCAGTTGTTGGAAGTCCTTTCAACAAAAAAAAACTGGCAAAAACAAACAGAACCCCAAACAAAAAAAGGTATGCAGGGAAAAACTGGTGGTCAAGAAAAATGCAGCCTGCGCTGTTAGGATAGTTGAGAAGAGAAAAACAAAAACTATATTTTGCTAAATAAACAAAAAAAGAATAGTAATACAACCAAAAAATCCTAACAAACAAAGGTGAGCAACAATCACCCCCTCTGCACCTTCCTTCTCTTACCCTCCCTAAAAACACAAAACAGGAACTAAAGGCCCCCCCCTCCAGTGTAGCTTTGGCTGTGTGCTTTGGGTCGTTGTCATGCTGAAAGGTGAACTTCCGTCCCAGTTTCAGCTTTCTTGCAGAGGGCAGCAAGTTTTCCTCAAGGACTTTGCTGTACTTTGCTCCATTCATTTTCCCTTCTATCCTGACAAGTGCCCCAGTCCCTGCTGATGAGAAACATTACCATAACATGATGCTGCCACCACCATGCTTCACAGTAGGAATGGTGTTCTTTGGGTGATGCGCTGCGCTGGGTTTGCGTCAAACATAACGCTTTGCATTTAGGCCAAAAAGTTATATTTAGGTGAAAAACAAATACTACTGGAATTACTATGGTTTTTCAAAAGAAATTTAGAGACCATAGTAATTCCAATTATTCCAACTGAATTTAACGACATTTCAAATTATAATTAAAAGGATCATATGCAAACATTGGCACATTTTGAATTGTGACCACTCTTTGAGAGAAGTAATACAAGGAAATCCACCTTGTGTTACATTTAACTGTTATATTTGTAATTAATTTAGAACTGTTTTGTATTTGTATTTTTAACTTTGACAATGGACAATTTTGATTCCATGTTGTAACACAATAAAATGTGGAAAAGTCCAAGGGGGGGGGGGGGTGAATACTTTTGAGAGCCACTGTATAAAGTCAGCAGAAATATTAAACAAATTGTTAAAACCCACTATTCAGAAAACATTTTTATAATGTACTCTGTATTAGTCTATGAGAATATTGTAGAATTCCATATTCCTGTTTATTCTAGTGTAACAGTAGAAAATATTATTAGTGAATGTGTAAGGTCGGGCTGACCTGCTGAAACATCCAAACCTCCCTTATCAGGCAAAAGCATCTTTTTTTCATTAGATGCAGAACCTCAAACATTCCCATCCAGTGAGAACAGAATGGCAAACTCTATAAATAACAATTGAACTAAAATAGGTTTGTGATTCTACTATAGAAAGAAAAAATAAAAGTATTTAAAATAAATAAGAAAACTGTGAGATTTTAAAAATAAGAAACCTAATATAAGTTAACCTTAAGTAAATGCAGGAAGATGTTAATCTGTATCAAAATATAGCAGTCCTAGTTTTAATATTCAAGGTTGCATTTACTGCTAAGCAGGTGCCTAATTAAAACTTAACCTCTTGCCTTCTGTGTATATCAATGGAGTAAAATAAAATTACAATTTATAAAAGAGACTGCTATAATATTGAAGTATCTGAATTAGAAATACATGTTATAAAAGCATTTAAAGTTAACTGTTATACAAATAAAATTATTATTGTTGAAAGAACATATTACAGTTAAAAAAGAGAGAAGTTCAGTACTGACACTGTCAAAATACTATAATAATTGTACTGTGTTTTAAATAATACAAAACCAGCATAAATAATATTGTACCAAAATTATGAACAGGTTGCACTGAATTTAACTAAGAAAACTGAACAAGTGTTAATGTTAGGAAAAAAGCTTGTCTGTGTGCCTTTGTCATTACCGTGCAAATAAGCTCTTGGAAGCTGGTCAGACTCAAAAATAGAGCCTCCCCTATCTTTAAATTAATGAAGACTATCACGTGTGAGAGCCTGTAACCTTGGCAGAAGCAGACATCTGGGGGAACTAAACACAGAGACTAGGTATTGCAAATTAACAAAAACAAAAAGTAACCCTTTCTAGACAGAACAATGCTTAAAACTAAAAAAGCTATACTGCACATATTTGATTTTATTGCAACTAAGCACAGAGGTTTTAAAAAGTATTTTGATCTAAAAAAGAACAGAATGAACTAAACACTCTGAAGACAAATAATATGTTTGAAGTAAATAAAAACATAATATTTGAACTAAAAAGTGTTTTTGTCTGTTTGGGGCTTTAGTCTAATAAAAATAATAATAACAACAAAAGTCTCAATAATGCTGCTATATTTCCCAATATTAACAAGTCTGTAGTTAAAGAATTCACAGTCAAGTGTCTTATTTGGAGAAAGAAATAAGCTTGATCTGAAAGCAGGCTCTAAGCTAAACACGTGTATTTTATTCTAGTAAAGTGTAAAGAGGGGTGTTTATTTACAGTGAAACTGTAGATTTTAAAAGTAAAATAATTAATGTGACAGTGACAGCGAGACAGAATGACTTTTGGTTATAAATATCTCTGTGAAGGTGCTATGTAAAGGGAACAGAGGCCCCTGCACTGGATGTCCTGACAATTCATTCCCAGGGTTAGGTGGAAGTCGGCCATCTAGAAAGGGGGCACAGCTGCTGTACATTAAGTCATCGACCCAGAAGGAAAGCGATGTGGCAACCGCGGATTGGAGGAGAAACGGCTGCACTCGTTAACCAAGGGGGTGTGACTGAAGGTACAGATAGGGGACATGGCTAGGTGATCTGTTCCTTTGTTTATGGTTAAGAGAACCACTGAAGAATAAGTATAAATCTGGAGCTGTCTCTTAAGGCCAGCACAAACCCGGACAACACTACACCATTGTTCACAAAAATTAAAATTGTATTTCACCACGAGCACTACAGCACTCACTCTGGACTTGTGTATGTGTGTTTAACTGTGTCTATTATTTCAAGACTGCAACACGTTGTTTACATCTTTGTGTATTTCCAGCCCTCCATTTCTTTACTCAGCCCTCCATTTCTTTACTGTTGTCATCAGACTTTGGATTATTAAATAAACCACCATTTCACCAATACTTTGTTGTTGGTCATTGTCTTTAGCAATGCATCACCTCTACACCTGCACACTGCAAACCACTTTGCCACACAGACACACAGAACAATTCTGGAAGGGCATTAGACCTTCAAAAGATAAGGCTTAGTCATTGGCACACAAAAGGGAGTCACCGGTATTTTTTAGATATATTATTCACACAAAGATAAGAGATGTCAAAACAGAGCAATTAGATTTAATTGGGTCTTTTGACAAAGGAGAAAAAGCTATAAAATCTGAGGTAAAAATCCCAGTCAAGTATCACTCGACTTGCTAACTAAAAGTTGTGTGGTCCATGCTCTGAAGAGCTCTGAAAAAACTGGTTTGGTTGTATGTAGAAGTCTCTGCTTTTGAAGACAGTTTTTACGTTATATTCTACAACTACACTTCCACATCGTGGAAGGTAAGAACAATTTTGAACTTATATCTCATTTATATTGATGCATTGCTTTAAGGTATAGGAATTATGTTATAGCTTTGATATATTGGATGCTTTAGGATTTAGCGGTGGGCACTTTAGTGGTTTGCATGTCTAGCCTAAGGGCTGGGTATGTGATAACCATACCTGTATTACTGCATTGAAATATTAATGCTGTTAAACCTGTAAGGGCACTGGAATCACCTATTGCTTCGGATTTGCTGGGGTCTGTAATCAACGTGGCAGAGAAAGAAAGATTATTGATGATAAATCTCCCTCCCGACCTGTGAGGGCACTGTATAAAAGGAACAGACTGCCCTGGACTGGACCCAGACAATTCACTCCCAGGGTTAGGCGGAAGTTGGCCATCTAGAAAGGAGTCCGAGCTACAATACACTAAATCATCGACCTGGAAGGAAAATGTTGTGGTAGCTACGGATTGGAGCAGGTTGCAATCGTTAACCAAGGTATCATGATTGATGGTATAAAAGGGGACATAGTGAGGTGATCTGTTCCTTTGTTATGGTTAAACTTACCTGGAAAGAGAACCGTATTGTGAGTGTTTTGTTTGTTTTTGTTGTCTAATTATACTTGTTTGTTGTTATTAGATGGCTAACACGATCCGGAGCTGTGGCTACAGGCCAACACAAAACCCGGACAACACTGCACTTATTTCACGATAACCTGTATTTGCACACAAGCACTACAGCGCTCACTTTGGACTGGTGACCGTATTTGTATATTGTGTGCGTATTTAATACTGTGTTTACTGTTTTCAGGACTGAATCCCTTGGTTAAACTGTGTAGTACATAAGAACATAAGAACATGACTCCTGCACCTGGCCACTGCAAACTACTTTGCCATACCACTATAGTGGATTTATTCTCTGCTATCCAAAGAGACTCAGGATTCAGGTTTATTGTCAGCTCTAGATATTTTAATCATTGTATACAAAGGAAGAGACTGTTAACCCAAGTGGGGTGTTATCAAAGGGCCTAGGGTGAGGTGTAATGTTGTCCAGAAGCTCAATTGTTAACTGCTACCCTTAGCTGATGTAATCATTGTCTGTTGTAGACTGAAAGGCATTTCATATTCAATTTTTCCATTTCTAGTTTATGCACCTTTTTCATATGAATTTCAATCAAATATTTAGTTAGTACAACATAAGATCACACAAAATATTTACACCAAATTCAATACATTCTGCATTTTCACAGATATACAGTGTTACAACATATGGTGGTCCCCACCCATGCTACATCTGGAACAGCCACTCGTTTTCCCATAAAAACCCCAACACTTTTGACCCTAATGGCCTTGCCTGCAGACTCTTTGCCCACCATGTATGGTAGTTATTGTAAAACATAGTCTTTCACATCGTTCAGTATTAGGTACAATGTTATCCTTCAGAGTGGTTACCACTGGATATCCGCCCTTCTCTAGTTGTTGTAACCCTCTGTCTAGATTCCTAATGGCAAGCATTAGATCATGTGTCAAAGAAAAACCTAACCCTAAAACAATCTTCTTCCCTTGCAGTTTGACTAACATCATGTTCAATTGCTATTATTACACTCCTAACAATATTTACAGTTATTTGTGTCCCTTGACCCATTATTTCAGATGCAGAGCCCAGTTTCTGAACCACATTGGCAGTAGAGGTAAACTGGCTACTGTCTTGTGACTTTTACACAGCACCATTAATGGAACTGAACCTCTAATTAATTGTTCAAAACCAGCCTGCTACATCATCAAGGAATCCTCATTTGGTCCTCAAACTTGCATTGGCTCTGTAATAATTCCCTTCCCTTTTCAGTGTAATGTTAAATATTTTCTACAATTTTTGGAATTTGGGCCACCAGGCATATTATTGTCTAGCAATGCTATCCAGGTCCACTTTTACCAATATTTTATGCCATGTTATCCCTGTGTATAATGTTTTAGTGGACCCCACGGGAACTAACCCATCTTGGGGGCCTGGCCATACGTCAGAGCATTCTGATTTGGTCAAATTAATTTTGGGTCCTAAGTATATGTCGTCTGTGCGTACTCGGCACGTCAATTCAAACAAAGTATGCTCTGTTTTGTTCAAGGATGAGCTAGACAAACATA
Organism: Polyodon spathula; assembly: GCF_017654505.1. Taxonomy (NCBI): domain Eukaryota; kingdom Metazoa; phylum Chordata; class Actinopteri; order Acipenseriformes; family Polyodontidae; genus Polyodon; species Polyodon spathula. The sequence continues at coordinate 46,952,347 of NC_054544.1, forward strand.
TTTCGTTATTTTTTCACCATAATCTATAGTTATTTATTTGTATAATTTCTCCCTTTGAAATAGCCCACCAGCTCCCATACCAGTATCACAGGGTGAGGAGTTTAATGTCTGGTTTGAGTACTTGTGGCAAAGTGCCCTGCCCCTGTGTGTGTGTGTGTGTGTATAGTCATTGGTACATGGGATATAAAGGGGTCTGTGTAAAACAAGTGTTTAAAATGTATATTTGCATTTAGGCACGAGGATTGCACAGCACTTCACGTGCAAGTTGTACCGCGACTCCAATTGATTGATTGATTAGCAATCGAGTCTCGGTACAGCTGCATAAAAGCCACATGTTTTCACTCACTCTGGGTTGTGTGTTCAGTGAGTGGAGAACGGGATTGGAGATGGAGGTAATTGTAATAATAATAATAACAATAATAATAATAATAGTTAAAATAGAAGCTCACCATGTTTTGTCTGCATTTCGTTTTGTTTGTCTCTTTAATTTGGCGAAAGTGCCGTGTCCTGTGTTTTTTTGTTTGTTACAACCTTTTTATTTACTGTTCTGTTCATTCAATAAATGCTGAGCGAAACCAATCGCTCAGCTCCACACAAATCCACCTCTCTGTTGTTTATTTCCTGGTTTCTGTTTCTGGGCTGACGTCACCCACTACAGCCGTCTTTGTGTCACGTGGTGTCATCATGGGATTACCAGTGCCTCCTAGACGCAGACTAGAGCAGGAACCGCAGTTTCTTGTTTAAAAAAAAAAATGTCAGAAGACGCCGTCAGGCTGAGGGACCGGATCCAGGACAATACTGGGCTGAAGGCCCAGTCCATGCCCATGGCCATCTGAGTCCTGTGGCTGATGGACAGGGAGCAATGGGAGATGTATGAGAGGGAACACACCCCAAACTCCCTGTGGAGTTGGTCCTCTGCTACCTGGAGGCAGCTATAAACAGAATAGCAGCCCAGCCCTGCCTCCATCACCTTCCCCTGCCAGTGAGGGAGAGCCGCACCAGTTCCCTGCCAGTGAGGGAGCGCCGCACCAGTCCCTGCAAGTGAGGGAGAGCCGCACCAGTCCCCTGTAATAAGGGTAGACTACACACCGCTCCCACATCCGTCGCCAGGAGACTACACGCCTCCACCACCTCCATCGGCAGGAGCAGAGCAGCAGGAGCTGCCTCTGCCTTCACCACCTCCATCGGCAGGAGCAGAGCAGCAGGAGCTGCCTCTGCCTCCTCCACCAACAGGAGCAGAGCAGCAGGAGCTGCCTCTCCCTCCACCACCTCTATTGGCAGGAGCAGAGCAGCAGAAGCTGTCTCTGCCTCTGCCACCTCAACCAGCAGAGGGTGAATTCCTGCTGGGTCCCTTTCCACCAGCAGAGGGTGAATACCTGCTGGTATCACTTCCCCCACCAGCAGAGGATGAATGCCTGCTGGTATCACTTCCCCCATCATCACAAGGAGAGGAGCTAGAGCTGTCTGCCTCCATCACTATCAGGGGGAGAGGAGCAGGAGCTGCCTCTCTCTTCACCAGAAGGACCAGGACTAGATGCTAGTGGTCCTCAGCAGTCCATGCATAGTCTGCTGAGGGAAGCACTGGAAAGAACCGCCCGGCCGCAGTGGCAGAGAAGTAGGCTAAAACCCGCACCCCAGCTTGTCCTGACTCCCCACACATCTTCGCCCAAGGATGCCTTCCTGGCATCGCCTGGTGTTGCCAGCCGCTCCGCATCGCCTGGGGTCGCTGGAACTGCTTCGCCAGGGGTCACCGTCAGCTCTGCTGGGCTGCAGGGGTCAGTCTGGTCGGAGGACCACCAGAGGGAGCTGCCGGCTATGAAAAAGGGTTGAGAGGTCAGGAGACCACCTTCCCCCGCATCAACTTTGCTGCAAGAGTTCTAGGGGCTGGAGTCCCCCCAGAGGTAGCTGCCGGCTATGAAGGGGGAGAGGTCAGGAGACCACCTTCCTCCACAGCAGTTTTGCTGCCGGAGATCTTGGGGGAGGTCTGGAGACCACCAACGCCAGCAGCTTTTCCGCTGCTGGACTTGCCCCGCCTGAAGGAGTCAGTCTGGGAGCTGTCAGCACGTCTGCTAACAGCCGCACCATTGGCAGCATTTCCGCCGTCAGCGGTACAGCGGGAAAAGAGATTCGCCCCACTGTCAGCACGTCTTCTGACAGCACAGCCATTAGCAGCCTGGCTACTGACAACATTGCTGCCCATCAAGGCGTGACATGAGAAGATCGGGGATTGCATGCTACACACACTAAGAAAGAGTATAAGAAAGTAAGAAAGTGTACAAACGAGAGGAGGCCGTTCAGCCCATCTCGCTTGTTTGGTTGTTAGTAGCTTATTGATCCCAGAATCTCATCAAGCAGCTTCTTGAAGGCTCCTAAGGTGTCAGCTTCAACAACATTACTGGGGAGTTGGTTCCAGACCCTCACAATTCTCTGTGTAAAAAAGTGCCTCCTATTTTCTGTTCTGAATGCCCCTTTGTCTAATCTCCATTTGTGACCCTTGGTCTTTGTTTCTTTTTTCAGGTCGAAAAAGTCCCTTGAATCGACATTGTCAATACCTTTTAGAATTTTGAATGCTTAAATTAGGTTGCCACGTAGTTTTCTTTGTTCAAGACTGAATAGATTCAATTCTTTTAGCCTGTCTGCATATGACATGCCTTTTAAACACTGCATAATTCTGGTTGTTCTTCTTTGCACTCTTTCTAGAGCAGCAATATCCTTTTTGTAGTGAGGTGACCAGAACTGAACACAATATTCAAGATTAGGTCTTACTAATGCATTGTACAGTTTTAACATTATTTCCCTTGATTTAAATTTAACACTTTTCACAACATATCCACGCATCTTGTTGGCCTTTTTTATAGATTCCCCACATTGTCTAGATGAAGACATTTCTGAGTCAACAAAAACTCCTAGGTCTTTTTCATAGATTCCTTCTTCAATTTCAGTATCTCCCTGTGACGGAAAGATGAGTTCTGGTGATGAATCTTCCTCCTGACCTGTGAGGGCGCTAAAGAACGGGAGGAGAAGTATCTGGAAGGGCTGGCCTGACAGTTCGTTTCCGGGTCAGGGAAGTGGGTCAGCCTGGAGAGGAGCGCGACTCTGTTGTAAGGCCGTATTGATTTGAAAGGTAAACGAGAGGCAGCTGCAAGCAATAAGGCAGCTGCAACCGTTTATCTCGATATCATGCGGGATTACATATAGGGGCCAGGGTAACGCTGATCTTCTCCTTCGTTTGGGTTAACGTTAGGCGAGAAGGACTGAGAGAGGAGCTCTCAGAGTATTTGTGAAGAGTGTTGTACATGCTGTGTGTTATTTTCTGTCTGTCTGTAATTGTCTGTCTTTGTCGCACTAATAGGCAATTAACGCACATCTCCGGAGCTGTCGAAAGGAGAGCACTATCCGGAGCACCACTGCACTGAGCACCTGCACGTTTTCGATCACCCAGGACTGGTGACCGTACCGTTGTTTTTGTTCGGGACTGTGCCCTTGTTTTCATTATCCCCGTGCTTTACACGTTGTTGTGTATTGCCGGGGATTTATTATTCTTGACGGTCGCCAGACCTGGAAAAGAGCAATAAAGCACTTATTCACTGAATCACTGTTGTCTGTTCATCACTCCTGCACCGCATCACCACGACATCTGTTCCCCTTACCAACCACTTTGCCACACTCCCATATGATATTTATAATGCACATTTTTATTTCCTGCATGCAGTACCTTGCACTTCTCTCTATTAAATGTCATTTGCCATGTGTCTGCCCAATCCTGAATCTTGTCAAGTTCATTTTGAATGACCTTTGCTGCTGCAGTGTTTGCCACTCCTCCTATTTTTGTGTCATCTGCAAATTTAACAATCTAAGTAATTAATGTAGATTAGGAAGCAGAGGACCTAATACTGGTCCCTCTAATCAATACTTTCTGATTTCTACAAGGTAACCACTCCCTAATCCATGTACATGTGTTTACTTGAATCCCAACTGCGTTTAGTTTGAGAATTAATGTTTTATGTGGAACTTTGTCAAAAGCTTTCTGGAAATCTAAATAAACCATGTCATATCCTTTGCAATTATCCATTACCGATATTGCATCCTCAAAAAAATCGAGCAGGTTAGTTAGACACGATCTCCCTTTCCTAAAACCATGTTGACTGTCTCCAAGGATACTGTTACCATATAGATAATTTTCCATTTTGGATCTTATTATAGTTTCCATAAGTTTGCATATAATAGAAGTCAGGCTTATTGGTCTGTAGTTACCTGGTTCGGTTTTGTTTGTGGATCGGTATTATGTTTGCAATTCTTCAGTCTGTCAGTACAACCCCTATGTCAAGAGACTGTTGCATGATCTTGGTTAGCGGTTTGTAAATAACTTATTTCATTTCTTTGAGTACTATTGAGAGGATCTCTTCCGGCCCAGAGGCATTGTTTATTTTAAGAGCTCCTAGTCCCTTTAACACTTCTGCCTCAGTTATGCTAAAGTTATTTAAAACTGGACAGGAACAGGTTGACATGTGGGGCATGTTGACCATATCCCCCTTTATAAAAACATGTGAGAAGTAATAATTTAATATATTTGCTATTTTTACTTTGTCTATTATTAGACATTTAACCTCCTCTTTGAAAGTTCTCTTGCTGTTGTAATATTGGAAAAACATTTTGGAATTGCTTTTAGTCCCCTTAGAAATGTTCATTTTGACATGTTAAAAATTTGTCGTGATGTCTTAAGAGCGTCGCAAGATCGCAGAAGCCATTAACGGGGCATCGTAGACCCTCTCACTCTTATTGACCATTTTACTCCAGAATACTCCAGAATCTATTGCTAATGTCCAGTACTGAGAATACAGTGTGCTTTGGACACAAATTATGCAATATTGTGTTTAGATTATCTACAACTGGTGTCATTTTGGTCAATTTATCATTAATTCTTTGATAATCGATAGTTAATTGTCAAGACCCATCAGGCCTTTTAACTGACCAAACTTGTGAATTAGCGACAGAGGATATTTCATATACAGTCCCCTGTTGTTCTAACTATTTCTTTAACTGCCTCCACTGCTTCTGGTTGGACTGGATATTGTTTCTGTGAGGGTCCTGGAAACCCCAGGATAGCAATCACTTCATTCTTTATTTCTCCACAATCTTGTTTGTGCGATGCTGTGACAGGGAGCATGCGGCTCTGAGCTGCAAATCTCCCTCCCGACCCAAGAGGGCACTAAGCAGAGGTACTTGCATGCCTGTTCAGAGATGGGCCGGCTTGGAGAGAGGGGCGGAAAAGAAAGTCGGCCATCTTGGTGCAGGGCGGAATGACCATCTTAGGCGACAAAATCACTGTGATCAGCTGTGTTGCATTAGACAACTGGCAGGTGTGCTGAGTGGTGTTGATCATGGGGCGGAGTCCCCTGGTATATAAGGGCTGTCATTTTGTAAGTGCGAGGCTTGTTGAGGTAATGCTGGAGCTAGGTTCCTGAGCTGTGTGTTTGTTTATGTGGGTATTTTTTTGTGCTACGTGTTTGTGTTTATTGTCAGAGTGATCCCTGACGCCAAGGAGCTGCCGCACATCTGCCAGCACTTTTCACCTTGGACACCACACACCCCGGACAACAGAACTGGACACTTAAGCACCTGAGCACCTGCACTTTACACCACCACAGAAGTGCACCCAAGGAACTGAGAGGGACTCGCTCTGTTGGAACTTATGATTTATATTTTTGTTGCTTTGAACTGTGTTTTTTTGTTAATAAAGTTCACCCTACCATTGTGGTAGGGTATTGGCAAATTCAGAAGTGACTCTGTGACGTCTGCTCCACACCCACACCCACTGCACCGTCACATTTGGTGTTCAGAAGTGGGATCACTAGAGATGAATCCGACTACCTTGGTGATGTTATTGACAACGCTGGACCAAGAGAGGGAGGATGCTGAGCGGAGGAGGGAAGCCTGGCAGGTGAAGAGGCAGGAGGAGCTCGCTGCCCACTACACTTCACTCATCCAGACAGTAGCACAGCTGCACCAACCTGGCGCGGCGCCAGCGGCGATAGGGGAAGATGGACTCCCCATAGGTTCATTCCCCAAGCCGAAGCTGCAGAGGATGCTACCGAAGGAGGACCCGGAGTCTTACCTGGTCATGTTTGAGGGTGTGGCAATAATGGATCGGTGGCCCTAGAAGTGGTGGGCCCTGCAACTGGCCCCATGCTTAACAGGCGAAGCCCAGGCAGCCTACCGGGCTCTGGACAACATCACCACTCAGGATTACAAACTGATTAAGCAGGCCATCCTCCGGCGGTACAACATCACCAGGGAGACCTACCGCCGCCGGTTTCGTGAGTACCAAAGGCCTCCGGCTACCCGCCCCCGCGTGGTAGCACAACAGCTGAAAGATCAATCTGACCGGTGCCTTTGCCCCACCGAAAAATCGGGCCAGGAAGTGGCTGAGCTGATTAACATCGAACAGTTCACAAGCGTGATGGGGGCAGAGACCCAGAATTGGATTGTACAGCACCGTTTGAAGACACGTCGTTGCCCTCCTCAGCATCAACCTCTCCCCCTCCCAAGAGTCGGATCCAGCTCCCCAGCCCACCTCCACCTTCACCGAGACCATCCTTGACACCCGGTCCAGCACGTGCTCCGATGGGCAACCTCCCTCCCAAACCGTGGAGGCCGAGGATGGCCCCTAGCTGGGGTATAACGGGGTTCATCCCCCCCGCTTGCTCAAGGGCAGTGGGACAGGTCGGCTCCCTTGGTGTCCTCAGCCCCGGTCTGCTGGAGATGCCACGAGCCAGGTCACATTCAGCGATTCTGCCCTGCAGCGATGGAGTGTGATGTGGCTTCCCACTACCCGGCTCTCGAAGCAGGTAAGTCCTGGGGAAAGGGTCGGGAGGGGCCTTGTGTAATTGGTAATAAGAGTACCCATGCCTTAGTGGACTCAGGATGTGGGCAAACTATGATTCGGTCTGCTCTCGTGGAAGGTACATCTTGGCAGCCACATGCCCAGGTGGCTATTTCCTGTGTTCATGAAAAAACCAAGGTATGTCCGACCACAAAATTATATGCGATTGTGGGAAGTCGGACAGACCGCGTAGTTGTGGCTGTCGCGGATAGTCTGCCCTATCCTGTCATTTTGGGGAGGGACTGGCCATGTTTCAAACAGCTGTTATTGGGTGAAACATGGCCAGCCCCGTGTAAGGTAGTAGTTGCAAAGGAGGATCATATTGGCCAGATTTTTCCAATGCAAGATGAAGTGTTCTCGTCTCGCTTCCGGCCCCGAAAAACGAGAGTGATGGGCTGAGAAGTGGGAGCGGATAGCAATGAGACAAGGGTGGGGCTTGACTGGAGAAACTTATGTGTCTGTTAAAAGCCGAGGAAAGGGTATAGGGGTGCAGTGTGACCTGCGGGGCAGAGTTACTGAGAACCCCAGTGCACGGGCTACCATAACCCCACTCGACATACCAAAGTTCTGGGACTGGGATGTTGACCTGGCGTGGGAGCAAAGTAATGATCCCACCTTAGTTAACATCCGGGCGCAGGTTTGGTCTGTCGAGGGGAAGGCTATTGATGATACACATCCGCTCACATTTCCCCACTATGTCATATCCGGGCAGTTACTGTATAGGGTAGCCCAAGCCCTGGGCACAGGTCCTCCTGTAAAACAATTATTGGTTCCTAGGTTTTTTCGAGCTGAGGTGATGCAGTTGGCACACGATATACCTTTTTCGAGGCACCTCGGTTCTGAAAAGACGCTGGAGCGAATATTGACTCGGTTTTATTGGCTTGGGGTATGTGGCGAAGTGAGGAAATATGTAGCGGAATGCCCTGAGTGTCAAAAGGTGGCGCCGGGCCGAGTTCACCCTGCCCCGCTGGTCCCACTGCCCTTGGTGGGGGTTCCCTTTGAGCGTACCGCAATGGACATAGTGGGCCCATTGATTCCCTCTGACTCAGGATATACGCATATTTTAGTAGTGGTGGACTATGCAACGCGATATCCTGAGGCAGTACCTTTGAGGTCTACTAGTGCAGCTGTGGTTGCAACTGAATTAGTAAAGATTATGTCTAGAGTAGGGATCCCCAAAGAGATTTTGACTGATCATGGGACTAATTTCATGTCTAAATATTTTGATCAAGTTTATAAATTAGTGCAAATCCGCTCCATCCGCACGTCAGTTTAACATCTGCAGACTGACGGCTTGGTGGAGCGGTTTAATCAGACCTTAAAACAGATGCTGAGGCGGTTTGTAAACCAAGAACAGAAAAATTGGGCAAGACTTCTCCCATACCTTCCGTTTGCAGTGAGAGAGGTGCCATAGAGCTCAACTGGGTTCTCCCCGTTTGAGCTGCTGTACAGAAGACAACCCCGAGGCATTCTTGACCTAATAAAAGAAGGGTGGGAGGAGCCTCAAAATGAAACCAAAAATGTAGTCCGGCACGTAATGTTGTTAGAGCGGCTAGAAATAATTGGCAAACTGGTGCATGATAACTTAAAACAGGCTCAGTATCGCCAGGAGCGACATTATAACAAAAATGCATGGATTCAGACCTTTCGACCTGGGGATAAGGTGATGTTGCTCCTGCCCTCAAGCGAATCAAAGCTGTTTGCTAAATGGCAGGGTCCATATGAGGTGGTGCGGGCAATGGGACAGGTAAAGTATGAAATTCGGCAACTCGACTGCCGGAACAAAACTGAAATTTACCACATTAATTTGTTGAAACCCTGGAGGGAAAGGGAGGCCCTGTTCATTGCAGGAGATAGTGTCGAGGATGATTTTGGTCCTGACATTCATCTCCGTAGCAACGCGGAGGTGGTAGTGGGGGATCAATTAGTCCCCAGTCAAAAGTGAGAGATACAAGAGTTAATTGGGAAGTTCGGTGATGTTTTTTCTGATTTGCCAGGTAGAACGAATATAATTGAACATGCTGTTGTTACTTCCCCAGGTGTGAGGGTGCGAGAGAGACCGTACCACATCCCTGAAAGTTGGAGGGGGATGGCGAGCCGAGAAGTAGCAGATATGTTAGAACTTGGAGTCATAGAGCCTTCACGGAGTGAGTGGTGCAGCCCGATTGTCTTGGCTGGCAAGAAGGATGGCACCAATCGTTTTTGTGTGGATTTCCGCAAAGTGAATGCCATCTCCAAGTTCGACGCATACCCTATGCCTCGAGTGGATGAGCTCTTGGACCGGATAGGAGGGGCATGGTTCATCTCCACCCTCGACCTGACGAAGGGATACTGGCAGATTCCCTAAACTCTAAGCTCTCGCGAGAAGACCGCATTTTCAACTCCTGAAGGCTTGTTCCATTTTGTGACCATGCCGTTCGGGCTGCATGGGGCTCCAGCAACCTTTCAGAGACTGATGGATCAAGTGCTAGCTCCACATCAGAAATATGCGGCTGCGTATATTGATGATGTGGTAGTGTTTAGCTCTTCCTGGAAAGAGCATCTTGTTAGACTTGCAGCTGTCCTTCAGTCTCTAAGGAAAGCGGGGCTAACAGCCAACCTGAGGAAATGTGCGTTTGCCAAACTAGAAACGCAATATTTGGGTTAAATTATGGGTAATGGTCAGATGAAGCCGATGTCCTCTAAAGTCCAGGCTTTGGAGGACACTCCGATTCCAAAGACCAAAACCCAGGTGAGATCCCTCCTCGGGTTAGCGGGTTATTACCGTAGGTTCCTCCCAGAGTTCTCCACTATTGCTACCCCGTTAATGGATCTCACTAAGAAGCAGGCTCCAAATTTGGTAAAGTGGTCAGCTGAGTGTCAGGGGGCTTTTGATGTGATAAAGAGGCGACTGTGTCAAGCTCCTGCACTAATATCTCCTGATTTCAGCAAAGAATTCATCCTCCAGAATGATGCGTCTGACGTAGGTCTGGGGGCGGTCTTGTCCCACGAGATTGACGGAGTAGAACACCCCATCTTATACATCAGTAAGAAGATGCTCCCCCGGGAGTGTAACTATTCCGTTATCGAGGTCTGGCTATTAAATGGGCTGTGCACTCTCTCCGGTATTATCTCCTGGGGCGTCGTTTCCTCCTTGTCACAGATCACGCTCTGTTGAAGTGGTTAGACACGATGAAGGATAACAACGCTAGGATAACTCGGTGGCATCTGGCGTTGCAACCCTTCAACTTTCGGGTGAAACATTGTGCGGGTAAGGAGCACTCAAATGCATACTTTTTCTCTAGGGAGGGGGGCCAACTGGGGAAGGTGGTATTGGCCGAGTGTGCCTTCGGCTGCACTCTGAGGAAAGGAATATGTGACAGGGAACGTGAGGATCTGAGCTGCAAATCTCCCTCCCGACCCAAGAGGGCACTAAGCAGAGGTACTTGCATGCCTGTTCAGAGATGGGCCGGCTTAGAGAGAGGGGCGGAAAAGGAAGTCTGCCATCTTGGTGCAGGGCGGAATGACCATATTAGGGGACAAAATCACTGTGATCAGCTGTGTTGCATGAGACAACTGGCAGGTGTGCTGAGTCGCGCTGATCATAGGGTGGAGTCCCCTGGTATATAAGGGCTGTCATTTTGTAAGTGCGAGGCTTGTTGAGGTAATGCTGGAGCTAGGTTCCTGAGCTGTGTGTTTGTTTATGTGGGTATTTTTTGTGCTACGTGTTTGTGTTTATTGTCAGAGTGATCCCTGACGCCAAGGAGCTGCCGCACCACTGCCAGCACTTTTCACCTTGGACACCACACACCCCGGACAACAGAACTGAACACTTAAGCACCTGAGCACCTGCACTTTACACCACCTCAGAAGTGCACCCAAGGAACTGAGAGGGACTCGTTCTGTTGGAACTTATGATTTATATTTTTGTTGCTTTGAACTGTGCTTTTTTTTGTTAATAAAGTTCACCCTACCATTGTGGTAGGGTATTGGCAAATTCAGAAGCGACTCTGTGATGTCTGCTCCACACCCACTGCACCGTCACAGATGCCCACACCCCAGGCACCGACTTACAAATCTGACCCCACCCATCATCGGGCCATTCCCAGTTATACAGCTTAATAGGGCTAACACAATTAGACTGTTTGCCCCTGAGGCAATCAATGTTACCTGCCCCCCTTAAGTGCATCTCATTTGTCCTTTTTTACAATCTATTATAGCCCCTATTTGTCCTAGCACGTCATTGTCTAGGACTGTTCCTGCATTAGTGTTGCATACATTAAACTCTGTAACAACATACACTACCAGTCATTAGTTTTAGAACACCTCCATTTCTCCAGTTTTTATTGAAATTTATGCAGTTTAATGTCTCATGGAATCATTTTGTTTAACAAAATTTAATCTAAATTTTTAACTCAAAGCAGCCACCTTTTGCAGATATAACAGCCAAATACACTCGTGACATTCTTTCTACAATGGAAATCAAATATTGTTCGGAAAGTTCTTCCCAACACTGTTGCAGAAGTTACCACAAATGTGTTGCTTTGTTTTCACCCTTCTGACCAGTTCATCCCAAACCAGCTCGATGGGGTTTAAGTCTGGAGATTGTGCTGGCTATTCCATGATTTGAAGCCTACCTTCTTGTTCTTTTCTTCTAAGGTAGTTCTGACATAGCCTGGAGGTATGTTTTGGGTCATTATCTTGCTGTAGGATGAACCCCTGACCAACTAGGCGTATACCAGAGGGTATTGCATGGCGCTGCAAAATGCTGTGGTAGCCATTTTGGTTCAGGGTGCCACTCACTCTGTGCAAGTCGCCGACTCTGGATCCAACAAGAGCCCCAGACATCACTCTTCCGCCTCCATGTTTGACAGTTGGTGTCACACACCGAGGAACCATCCTTTCGCCTACTCAACGGCATACAAAAACCCTGCATTATGAACCGAAGATTTAAAATTTCATCGGTCCATAAGACCTTCTTCCAGTCTTAATTTCAACAAAAACTGGAAAAATGGGGGTGTTCTAAAACTTTTGACCAGTAGTGTACATGCATCCGATGTCCAGCAATGTCCGTTCAGATTTAAAAGCGGTTGTTGTAGCACGTCCAACACCTTCAATAATTACATATCCCTGGTAACAGGTAAAGACAGATTTATAAATCTCCTAAAAACATCTGTCCTAAAAATTCCATCAGTCTCTCATCAGACCTCGCTCAGCACTGCAGCTCTCTGTGCTTAACCCCACCCATGACTCTCTATATGACAAACACACCTTTTTTTCTCATGTGCTACTTTCACGTGTGCTGCTTCACATGAGCTGCTTTCAGTCCAAAGGTGACCAGCCATTGTACAGAAAACTTCACACTACACAACACACAAAAACCTTTCATGTTTAGAAATATTTTAGTCCTCTCCATTATACACTAAACTCCCACAATAAAGTATACATACTCTATTCACACAAACAACTGTAATACCTGCAGTTCACCACTGCATCATCAATAATCCCATGTCATTCATGATTTATTAATGGTTCAGTTATCACATTAATCTAGTTGTCAGCACCTCTCCTGCAAGAAGCTCTGTAAAATATTAATTGTAACCAACATAAACAAAACATATCGTATGTGTGCAAACATCCCATTTCACATCACTCGCGTAGCTCTGAGTGACACTGCTTTTGTCTTCCTTGCGTCACTGGAATCTGACGCCTCAGCAGAGTTGAAATCCCTCACTCTATCGGTCATGTGCCTTCTTTCCACCCCAATTTGAATTGTATTTTTACATTTATGCTCTAACAATTCAACTTTTTTTTTTTTTTTTTTTACTTGTGTATGGTAGTGTACTCTAGCAAAACTATGACACCAATCTGTAGTTTAAAACTATCCATACAAATGTATGCAACATCAGAATAAAACCAGTTAATACTAATAACATTGGTGCTTTATTAAACTGTTTTCCATTCAAAGAAAATGCAATCCCCCTGTTTAATTCAACATGAACTAAACAATCATTAATAAGCCCCTTAAAAATAAAACATTGTTTTAACTCTGCACTTTTAGAAACCATATATTATACCTGCGATCTATCCTGTGTTTTGCCCTGTGTAACCAGTTGTTTAAACTTGCAGGTATTCTCCTTTACACTGGTTAACATCATTCACGCTGTTGACCACCTTTTGTCATTTTATCATACAATTTAACATTTTTTCCCTCACATACTCGGTTATTTACCGTGGCCCTGAAGTGCGAAACACAACGACAAATCAGAAAACACAACGACAAATCAGAAAACACAAACAGCAAATCAGAAAACACAAACAGCAAATCAGAAAACACAACGACAAATCAGAAAACAAAACAGCAAATCAGAAAACGACAAAATGGAAAACAAAAGAGCAAATCAGAAAACACAAGACAAATCAGAAAACACAACAGAAAACAAATACAAATCAGAAAACAAAACAGCAAATCAGAAAACGACAAATTGGAAAACAAATTAACAAATGAGAAAACACAACGACATTAACTCTAAACCGGAAAGGGAGGGGAGATAGGCAAAAGTGTACCACATCACTGATTGAAGGAACAGCATGTCAATCACTGCTGCGGAACTAACCGTGGTAACTTTTCTCTTGTTTGAATTTCAGTACTATTTTGTATTCATTCATTTCACACTCGTTTTATTAATGTAAGGACTAATATAGGGTAGAGTGGGGCAAATATATAGAAATTAACTCAAAATGGTTAGTTTACCAAGATGAATGTCGATGTCTAATTATAGTGAATAACAAACGTGTTACAACGATGTTATTAACTTTTGCTGAGACTAATCAGACTGATTGAACAGCTGATCGGTGTTGATAGGAAGTCATGGTGAATTAGTGAGTTTTTATAAACTACCAGAAGATAAACGGTGACTTTGACATTTGTGACAGCAAATTAAAATAATTTGTTAACGTAGGAAACACTCATCAGCAGTTCATTATGATGAGTAGTGGAAATGTAAAGACGTGTTCGCCCAGAGCGCTCGTAACAAGAAGCTGCCTGCCTCGCCAAGTGTTAGGTGGGCGTTTCAGGAGGTTTGATGTAAACAAGTGCTGTGGCAGATGAATGATTTTTCCAAATACTGTTTTTTTTTGTTTGTTTTTTTACATACAACACGTACAGTATGTGATAAGTTAAACCTGAATTATTTTTTTGTTGTTTGTTTGTTTTGTTTTTTAAAGTATGTTGTCAACATTTTGTAGTTACAGTGTGAACTCTGGGTAATGTAGTCCCTGAAGCGCTGTCTGCTGACATAGACCGTTCAATAAGCACTCCCGTCTCGAAGCGCTATGGCAGAGCGCTCAGCCTATTGGACGAACCCAGTTCTTTGTACATTGTATGTCATTCACTGCATTTAGACATCAACATTTGCATTGGCAAACGTGTTATCATTTCATAATTTCAAATACAATGAACTGAAAAAGTATTTTTGTCCTCTGTTGCTGTGAGTGTGCAGTTACAAAACTTACAAGGATAGCCTCTTGGTATATTATGGTATTGCACGCTACACGCATGCTTTGTGACAGTTTTGACAGTCTGGTTGTCTTGTTCCACCCTACCCTACTGTTTTACAGTATATGTATATACAGTATATAATGTATTCACATATGTGACTTCCAGCAATTGTATTTAATATACTTAGGTTTAATTGGTTACTACTGTTTTATAGAAAGTCAAACGAAATAGTAGAGCACTATTAAACATTGTATACAAAACCATGTAACCTAGTACACCTTTTTGGCTTTACTACTTTAACTTTTGTTTCAGATACTATGTATTGCATATTTTGTGGTGAACAGATGCAAGGTTTTAATCAAACCTGTGCTTCTTGTGGAAGACATAACCCAGTGCATGTTGGATCTGGTGATCCACCTCAGCAAGAGGAAAGTCCATCACAGTGTGACCTGTCTTCCTCGGTGTCTGACATTGATTTAATTACGCATTATTTTCATCAAGGACATACACATGAGGTTATATTGGATATGCTTTCCAGCTTTCATGGAATTCAGTACAGCACCCGTACACTAAAGAACCTATTAAAGCAAGCTGGTTTGTTCAGAAGAAAGAACTATTCTTCTGTGAGGGATGTGAGAAGTGCCATCCTGCGTGAGGTACGAGGACCAGGGCAGCTATTGTCTATCGCACAATGTGGCAAATATTAAAACAAAAATACACATTACAAGTGAAACGGTCTGTGGTTATGAGGTTGCTGTCTGCACTAAACCCAACAGGGACTGAACTGAGAAGACGTCATGGGCTTGTCTGCTGTATGTATCACTCCTTAGGTTCAAACTACATGTGGCATGTCGATGGCTACGATAAGCTAAATCCATTTGGTCTGGATGTGTCGATGGTTTCTCCAGACGGATCTTATGGCTTGTTTGTGGCCCTACAAACAACAACCCAGCAGTGATTGCACAAAACTTAATTCACTGTGTGCCGTCTCTTGAATTGGTCCCAGTGATGTTAAGAACAGACTGTGGAATAGAGAATGGGACTATGGCAGCAATACAGTGCACACTTCATTCTCTTCACTCAGACTAATACGCTGGGTCAGCAAGCCACATGTGTGGTCCTTCAATCATCAATCAGCGAATAGAGTCTTAGTGGTCTTCATTCAAAAAGGGCAGGTAAGACTCTTTCAGGTTACAGCTATAGTTACTGATAACTCACACTTCTATGCTCTCCACCTTGCTGCTCCCTGCTATCACTCCTTAAAAGGTCAAATTAAAGTGCATGATTTAATAGTAAGGCATTTCTATGACTTTTTCTGGTTGTAAAGCGCTTTTAGATGTTACTTTCAAAGGCGCTATATAAAATAGACACAGAAATACAAATATATGTGGAACACATCATGGAACAAAATAATTTGCAAAGCCCTGACAACTGGGAGTCAACTTTACAATTGTATCTTACATTAAAAGAAATTTCCGGGCTCTAAATTTCTAAACATTACAAACTTCTATTCTGACAAATACTTCTGAACACTTCTTATTTAGCAGAGTATAGTTCAGTTCACTGTACAGTGTACACTATGCACAATTTTATATATATATATATAAGATTTTTTTAAACATTAAGATGTTTGTTGGTTTTTTTTTGGGTTTTTGGGGGTTTTTTGGGTGGGGGGGGGGGGGGGGGGGGGGGGGGGGGGGTTAATAGAAAAGATCCTCGAGCAGGTTCGGAAGCATTTAAACTAGAAAGGAAGGGGGGAGAAATCAACAAAAAAACAGAAGGGAGACCGCATCAAAACAAGAACAACAACTCAGGTAAGACAACCATTAAATGTATTTATCTAAATGCTAGAAGTATCAGAAACAAAATTCTAGAACTTGAAGCTACTGCACTAACAGGTAACTATGATGTGATAGGTGTTACAGAAACGTGGTTATCTGAGAGTGATGGGGACGAATATAATATTTGTGGGTATACACTGTATAGGAAAGACAGGCAGGACAGAAGAGGAGGAGGGGTAGCACTATACATAAGAAACAGTCTTGAAGCCCAGGTGTTAAACCTGGACAAAGAAAATAAAACCGAATCAATATGGGTCAGAATAACAGACAAAAATTCAAAAGGCATAATAATAGGAGCATGCTATAGACCGCCAGATTCAGACGGTGAGCAAAATAATCTGTTATACAATGACATTAGAAATGTGTGTAGCAAAGGAGAAGCCATACTAATGGGGGATTTCAACTTCCCCCAAATAAAATGGGAAAACCCGGTGGGTAGCGCGAAGGATGAAATAGAAATGGTGGAAATGACAAATGACTGCTTCCTAACACAATTTGTGAAGGCACCCACTAGAGGGGAGGCATGCCTTGATTTAGTCTTTTCAAATAACGAAGATAGAATAACTAAAACAGAGGTCAGAGAACCACTGGCAAACTCAGACCACAACATGGTCTCATTTGAAGTGTTTTTTAAATCCCCAAAAGTAAAGACTAAAGCTAAGGTTTACAATTTTAGAAAAGCAAACTATGAAGGCATGAAACAGAGACTAACAGAAGTAGATTGGAGTAAAATAGAGAAAACACCCACAGAAGAAGGATGGTTGTTCTTCAAAAATGTAGTACTAGAGGCGCAAAACAATTATATCCCTAAAGTAGACAAATCTAAATGTAAAACTAAATTGCCAAAATGGTTTAATAGATCAATTAAAAAAAATATTCAGCGAAAAAAGGCACTTTACAGAGCATTAAAAAAGGACCAAAAAGAAAGTACGCAGAAAGAGTACACAGAACTGCAAACGCAAGTCAAAAAGGAAGTTAGAAAGGCCAAGAGAGAAATAGAAATGAACATTGCTAAGGGAGCTAAAACCAATTCCAAAATGTTTTTCCAATATTACAACAGCAAGAGAACATTCAAAGAGGAGATTAAATGTTTAAGAGATACAAATGGCAAAATCGTAGAGGAAGAAAAAAAAATAGCAAATATGTTAAATGATTACTTTTCACAAGTTTTTACAAAGGAAGATACTGACAACATGCCCCACATGTCATCCAGTTCCTATCCAGTTTTAAATAACTTTAGCATAACTGAGGCAGAAGTGTTAAAGGGACTAGGAGCTCTTAAAATAAACAAATCCCCTGGGCCGGATGAGATCCTCCCAGTAGTACTCAAAGAAATGAAAGAAGTAATTTACAAACCGCTAACCAAGATCATGCAGCAGTCTCTTGACACAGGGGTGGTACCGACAGACTGGAAAATTGCAAACGTAATACCGATCCACAAAAAGGGAAACAAAACTGAACCAGGTAACTACAGACCAGTAAGCCTGACTTCTATTATATGCAAACTTATGGAAACTATAATAAGATCCAAAATGGAAAATTACCTTTATGGTAACAGGGTACTGGGAGACAGTCAACATGGTTTTAGGAAAGGGAGATCGTGTCTAACTAACTTGCTTGATTTTTTTGAGGATGCAACATCGATAATGGATAATTGCAAAGCATATGACATGGTTTATTTAGATTTCCAGAAAGCTTTTGACAAAGTCCCGCACAAAAGATTAATTCTCAAACTGAACGCAGTTGGGATTCAAGGAAATGCATGTACATGGATTAGGGAGTGGTTAACATGTAGAAAACAGAAAGTACTGATTAGAGGAAAAACCTCAGAATGGAGTGTGGTAACCAGCGGTGTACCACAGGGATCAGTATTAGGTCCTCTGCTATTCCTAATCTACATTAATGATTTAGATTCTGGTATAGTAAGCAAACTTGTTAAATTTGCAGACGACACAAAAGTAGGAGGAGTGGCAAACACTGTTGCAGCAGCAAAGGTCATTCAAAATGATCTAGACAAGATTCAGAACTGGGCAGACACATGGCAAATGACATTTAATAGAGAAAAGTGTAAGGTACTGCACGCAGGAAATAAAAATGTACATTATAAATATCATATGGGAGATATTGAAATTGGAGAAGGAATCTATGAAAAAGACCTAGGAGTTTTTGTTGACTCAGAAATGTCTTCATCTAGACAATGTGGGGAAGCTATAAAAAAGGCTAACAAGATGCTTGGCTACATTGTGAAAAGTGTTGAATTTAAATCAAGGGAAGTAATGTTAAAACTGTACAATGCACTTGTAAGACCTCATCTTGAATATTGTGTGCAGTTCTGGTCACCTCGCTATAAAAAAGATATTGCTGCTCTAGAAAGAGTGCAAAGAAGAGCGACCAGAATTATTCCGGGCTTAAAAGGCATGTCATATGCAGACAGGCTAAAAGAATTGAATCTGTTCAGTCTTGAACAAAGAAGACTACGTGGCGACCTAATTCAAGCATTCAAAATTCTAAAAGGTATTGACAGTGTCGACCCAAGGGACTTTTTCAGCCTGAAAAAAGAAACAAGGACCAGGGGTCACAAATGGAGTTTAGAAAAGGGGGCATTCAGAACAGAAAATAGGAGACACTTTTTTACACAGAGAATTGTGAGGGTCTGGAATCAACTCCCCAGTAATGTTGTTGAAGCTGACACCCTGGGATCCTTCAAGAAGCTGCTTGATGAGATTTTGGGATCAATAAGCTACCAACAACCAAACGAGCAAGATGGGCCGAATGGCCTCCTCTCGTTTGTAAACGTTCTTATTTTCTTATGTTCTAGAAGTAAATTAAGCATTGCTGTAGGAATCCATTTTACAAACAGCACATTACTTAATTACAGTGTAACTATTTTAGATAAATACAGGTGCATCCATTTACTCTTGTTAAAATCTTGTACTTTGTCTAAACTTTTCTTTTTTGTTTACACTGTTACTTGTTTAAGTTCAGTTGCTGGTCAAGGTCTGTTTAGGGTTTGTTTTTGTTAGTGTGTTCAGTTTCCATTTTGTTCCTGATCCTCCTGATATTTTCCAAATGGCTGTTCACCACTCAACCCGCTACTACTCGACAGACTCATCGTTTTCTACGATCGCTATTTTCATAAACCTACATCCATCATCATCAGTACAGGACTCTATTCGGGACTTCATTATTTGTTGGTGAGATTATTCCTTTTCTGGTTGCTGTTTTTTTTCTACTTTACTTTGATACTTTGGTTCCTGTAATTTTGTTTTTGTTCTTTTGTTACTTTGGATTACATTTGCATTGCTTCACTGGACTTGTTAGGCCTACATTTCATTTGTCATCCATTGCCATCACGACTGTCTTTGTAATTGGTTTCACCATATAATTATTTGTCCACCTTTGTCTTTTGCCTGTCAGTGTGTTGGTTTTGTATTGGTGTGGTGTTTGTGTGTGGGGGGGTTTTGTTGTCTGTCTTTCTGCAGTTTTTGCAGTTCTGAAGTCCATAAATTGTTTTAAGGTTGGGGTTTTGCATGCTGTAAAAAAAAAAAAATTTCATTAACACATCAAACATGTATGTCTGTCTGTCTGTCTGTCTGTCTGTCTGAACATCAGTGTACCTGCCACAACATTAATCAACATTAATCAATGAATCAGATGGGAAATCTCCTCATAATGTTAATGTTTTGCAAATTGGATCAAAAAGCTGTTTATTTATCTGCAGAGTCATCTGAATTAGTCATTGCAGTTTATAATTCATATTAGTAACTGTGTAGCTAAATATTTTAATGGATATATTCTACTTTAAATCTCTTACTTCTTAATCAATAACATAATGAGTCTCACATACCAGTAAATTAAATCATGTCATATTACTGTCCGATATACACACTGTTTGCCTACATGTATTTTATAGCAGTCAGCTTACAACGTGGCAACTTATTCGGTTTACCTTAACCATAAAGCTAGCAAAAACAAAATACAGTATATTGTGTTTATGCCTTACAATGATAAAGTAGGCTAAGGCGGCGTTTTTACATTAAGCATTAAAAAAAAAAAAAAAACAGCGTTATTATTCATAATTACCTGGAAAGTGTGCTTCTTTTTCTTCTGTCGTGAGGTCTGGATTCCCGACTGTGTCTTTTAAAAAATCCAACAATTTTCCACAAGAACTGCAGAATGCACTTGCAGTCTCAATACATTTTCCGAAAAAAGGGCAATACATCATACGCTCAAAAACATATAAATAAATACCTCACACAATATCAAGCGCTGGGCAATTAATTATTAATAAAATAGACCGCGATAAGGAAGGGAAAAGTTCTCACCACGCGGCTACCAAGTGCTTCTGCCCAGAGTTCCGCAGCAGTGATTGACATAGTGTTCCTCCAATCAGTGACGTAGTACACCTTTGCCTATTTCCCCTCCCTTTCCGATTTAGAATTAATGTTGTCGTGTTTTCTCATTTATTAATTTGTTTTCCAATTTGTTGTTGTGTTTTGCACTTCAGGGCCACTGTAGTTATTCCACTTATACCTTTTCCATACATTTTGCCACTTTTGTCATTCACACAGTCAATTACTTCATTCACTGCTTGATCAAGACGTTAACCTAAAATTAACACTGCACGCCTATATTCCTTACACTGCTGTGAAACCCTTTCCCTAGATTTACAGCCCGAACCTGCGGGTGTGTGCGCACCTGTGGTAATTTACTAATCACACTGCTGTTTACTAATCACCTCTCTGTCAATTTACAGCCTAAAACACAATGTAACAATTAGTCAATTACCCTGTTGCCGAACTCCAAAGAGTCCACAGCCAAAACTGTGTACCATACGCAAAAATATCCCTGACAATTCCTGTACCCTGTTCTCAAAACAATTTTATACAGTTCTTTTAATCCTAATACACATATGGCATTTCTGTTAATCTCAGTCTGTTAACGTTCTCTCCTCTAAATATGGAAGGTGGTCTTTGTTCAATTTAATCACCCTTCCAGGTAGATTGGTAACAAGATGAACAACCAAAGTATATTGAGGACCCTGCTCGCAGTGCCAAAATCTGTAGTGGATTTATTCTCCGCTATCCAGAGTCAGGATTCAGGTTTATTGTCAGCTGTATTTATTTTAATCAATGTATACAAGGGAAGAGTCTACAAGAGACTGTTAACCCACATTGGGCTGCAGTTGATATTTGTATAGTTTGTACAAGCTTGAAAATAGGGTGTGGCTGGTGTCTGTGTTACCAGAAAGTTTTAGTAGGACAATAAGATCAAAACAGAGCCAGTGTTATCAAAGGGCCTAGGAGTGAGGTGTAATGTTGTCCAGAAGCTCAAGGGTTAACTGCTACCCTTAGCTGATGTAATCACTGTCTGTTGTAAACTGAAAGGTATTTCATATTCATTTAAATACATACAGTACTGTGCAAAAGTTTTAGGCAGGTGTGAAAAAATGCTGTAAAGTAAGAATGCTTTAAAAAAGACATGTTAATAGATTATATTTATCAATTAAATAAATGCAAAGTGAATGAACAGAAGAAAAATCTAAATCAAACCCATATTTGGTGTGACCACCCTTTGCCTTCAAAACAGCATCAATTCTTCTAGGTACGCTTGCACAAAGTCAGGGATTTTGTAGGCATATAGTCAGGTGTATGATTAAACAATTATACCAAACAGTTGCTAATGATCATCAATTCAATATGTAGGTTGAAACACAATCATTAACTGAAACAGAAACAGCTGTGTAGGAGGAATAAAACTGGGTGAGGAACAGCCAAACTCAGCTAACAAGGTGAGGTTGCTGAAGACAGTTTATTGTCAAAAGTCATACACCATGGCAAGACTGAGCACAGCAACAAGACACAAGGTAGTTATACTGCATCAGCAAGGTCTCTCCCAGGCAGAAATTTCAAGGCAGACAGGGGTTTCCAGATGTGCTGTCCAAGCTCTTTTGAAGAAGCACAAAGAAATGGATAACGTTGAGGACCATAGACGCAGTGGTCGGCCAAGGAAACTTACTGCAGCAGATGAAAGAGACATCATGCTTACTTCCCTTTGCAATCGGAAGATGTCCAGCAATGCCATCGGCTCAGAATTGGCAGAAAACAGTGGCACCCTTGTACACCCATCTACTGTCCGGAGAAGTCTGGTCAGAAGTGGCCTTCATGGAAGACTTGCGGCCAAAAAGCCATACCTCCGATGTGGAAACAAGGCCAGGCGACTCAACTATGCATGAAAACACAGGAACTGGAGTGCAGAAAAATGGCAACAGGTGCTCTGGACAGATGACTGATGATATATATATATATCAGAACCATATGGCCAGAAGTGGCTTATACTGCTTATGACATGGCTATCTATCATTTGGGGGATGAAAATTTTTTAGAATTAAAACACATTTTAAATTATTACAAAAACCAACAACTTTTATTGCGTATACATCCGCAGTGTAACATAATCCCAAGTTTAATTTTATTTAATTCATTGTTCGGTTATTAAAAATAAATTGCACATGTTCATTTATTGTGAATTTCTGCATTGAAAGTGCCATCTCACTAGAAACGAGAGGACTTGAGGGTGAGCTGTGATGATGGGCAGAATTTCAAATGACACTAAGAAAGTAAGGAGAGCAGCTGCGATGGAGACTGAAGCCGGATCTTGAAGTGAGTTTGTTAACTCGTTATATGTGAGACACACATAATCTAGTACGTTTTCATCATTTTGGGTCTCAAAATATGTTTTTGTTAGTTGCTAGACACCCTCACGTCCAAGTCGTGCCAGATTAAGTTGCCGATCGAATCAGACTTTACGTATCAATCTGACCGCGGTGTCACGGGACAGTACCTCAGTTTCCCGCAGACGCTTCAGATCCAGGCCAGTAATTCAAGGGGTGGTGTCTGGCTTTGTCTTTACCTGCTTTTCTAAGAGTTTCTACTGTTAAAATATGTATTTAGTCCAGCTCAGCATTATAATACTGGTCCCCAGTTGAACTTCTTGCACTGGCATAATAGTCCCTTAATGTTGTTGATATTTTTTGGTCTTATTTCCATTTTTCTTTATGTTCATGATGTACGTTTTGTGTGTGTGTTTTTTCAGTCTTTGTTTTCTTCTGTTTCGTTCAGCTGTTCCTCATCTATTGTTATGTGTCTGTGGTTGCTGGTGCACTTATTTTATTAATATTTTTCAGATGGACTGCTGTCTTCACACAGAAAGTTGGTGTTTCACAATAAATGAACATGTGCAATTTATTTATAATAAGTGAACAGTGAATTAAATTAAATTTGGGACTGTTACACTGCGGATGTATACACAATAAAAGTTTCTGGTTTTTGTAATAATTTAAAATGTGTTTGAATTATTTAAATTATTTTTCATCCCCCAAATGACATGTTGTAAGCGGTATAAACCACTTCGGGCCGTGTGCTTCTGATGATATATACCACTTCTGGGGTGGTTATTATCACTATATATATATATTATATATATATATATATATATATATATATATATATATATATATATATATATATATATATAAATTTAGCTCAAAGAGCCAGCTGCCCAATGTTTCGATATGTTGTACATATCTTTCTCAAGGGAGCCTACTTGAATTAATTTTATTTAATTATTTTTAACTTTTATATATTTATTGGAATTAATTAGTTCATTCTTTTCTGTTGAGTCCCGCTGGCATAATTGTGTTCAGTCTATTTATCCATTTACTTTCTTTTATTCTTCTATATGTCGCATTGTCTAATTTTAGCTGTTCTAATACTACAAACTTTATATCATTCATGTCATGTCCTTGACTGGTGAAGTGCTGTACTATTGGTTCATTCATTTTTTTTTTTATTTCTAATTAATGAAAGGTGGTTCTGAATTCTTTTATATAAAGTTGTTCCAGTCTCTCCAATATATTTTATTTCATCACATTTTTCACAGGCTATTCCATAAACAACATTGCTATTTTTACAGTAGGTATTAGTTTTTAGTGGATATGTGGTGTTCTTATGTTTAATTATATTTCTACTTTTGTCCATGTATTTACAAACTTTACATTACTAGTGCAAGTATTTGTAGAACCTATTCTGTCAATTATTCTTTTATGTTTACTGTGAACTAGAATATCACCTAAATTAGCTTCTCTTTTGAATGCTACAACTGGGGCCTTAAGAAACACTTTTTTCAATGTTTCTGAATTATGTAGAATACGCAAGTGTTTCCAAACTATCTTAGAAATATAAAAAAGTTTAGAGTAAGTCATTACTAATGGGACTCTCTTGACCTTGTTATCTCTATTTTTATAATCTAGTAGATCATCTCTTTTTAGTTTATCCACTTTTCTTAACTCTGTCTCTATAATTCTTTCTTTGTATCCTCTGTTTTTAAGATTTGTTTTTAATATATGTCTTTGTTTTACACAGTCACTTTCTTTAGAGCATATTCTTTGTATTCTTATTCCTAGCCCCTTTGGGATTGCCATTTTACTGTGTATTGGATGTGTAGAGGACATGTGTAAATACTGGTGCATGTCAGTAGGTTTATAGAAGAGGTCAGTCTCAATTGAACCTTCTTCAAAACTATGTAAATATTTTGTATACAATATTCTTCCACTTTTTATAATTCTTACAAATAAGTTTCTCTAAAATATAGTATTATTATCTATTGCTTATTTATATTAATGCTTGAAATGTGCGTAATAAATAATAAAACAAAGTTGAGTATTGGCTACTTAGAATTGTAATCTCAGTCACATTCCCTCATACAATTTATTAATTTATCCAACCACCTTTGCACTGCCAGCTTTATTATCATATTTAAATAATATTATCTTAATGTATTGTTACCTAATTTTAAGATGCAGTGACAGGAGAGGAGGAAGGGCTGAGAGCAGGTAAAGTTACAGGGGAGGAGGAAAGGCTGAGAGCAGGTACAGTGATGGGAGGAGGAAGAGCTGAGAGGAGGTACAGTGACAGGTACAGTGACAGTGGAGGAGGAAGGGGAGGAGGAAGGGCTGAGAGCAGGTACAGTATCAGTGGAGGAGGAAGGGCTGAGAGCAGGTAAAGTGACAGGAGGAGGAATGGCTGAGAGCAGGTAAGGTGACAAGAAGAGAAATGGTAAGCATAGGCACTCTAAAAACCACTTTGTGTACAGGGAGTAAAACAAGTCCACATACAAATACTGCAGCATGTAGTTCATAGTTTTTTATTCTGTGAATTTATAAATTGGAAGAAGATAAATGTTCAAAGGAGCCTATTGAACACAAAAAATACAAAGGAAAAAAAAGATAATGTTTTTGATTATAGAGCAAATGCAATTCATTAACTATAGACAGTTTGAAAGTAGAAAACACTTTTGGTTGCATCAGATTTACATCATTGTAAATTATGCTGGGCTTTTAGTATGGAGCGCGGAGCTGAAAACAGGCAAAGCTCGCCTGTGCTGCATACATACTGACCATTTCTGAAAAATCAATTTATATCTCTTTTTTTTAGTCAGTAAAACCCCAGAAAAAATTACATCACCAGTTACTTCAACTTTCTATGAGTCAACAATTAAACTGCCTTTACTATGAAAATATTGGCAGTGTTGTCTGAACCCCCAATGTTAGAAAGAAACTGGTGGTGTTACAGGCAAACAGATGGTAGTATCTATGGACTTCACGTCTGCTTATTTTCTAAAACATTTGTTATTTGGAGGAAACCATCTTGTTCAGTGCTCTGAGAAAATGAGGGAAACAATATTATTTGAATGACAAACTCAGGATGTTTGTGCTCCCTCCTCTAGATTGACCTTTGCACCGAGATGGTCTTGTATTCTCTGGCCTGGAATAAATCAAATTATGTTTCATCTGCTTATATATAATATTGTTTTAAAATGGTTTCATTCTTGACTAACAGTACTTGACACATTTATTTAGTTATGTATGTAGAATACCCTAGGAAACATTTTTATTTACAACTAAAAAATATTTAGATATTGAAACTTGTCTGGACTCATTATGTAAAAATGTATGGGTTTAGCTATTCACTAATAGTATAAAAGGTAGTATATGTTCTACAGTGACATAACCCATATTATTTCCTAATCTGTTTGGGTCTCTACATTACATTTCACTCCCCTTTGTGTGAGTTACAATCCTTAGATTCTTCAGAAATGGGCAGTATATCTGTTTCATAGGTGAACTGTTTTCCGCTCTGTGCTCAATATTAAAAGCCCAGCAACATTTACAAAGATGTAAATCTGATAGAAAAAAATAACATTTTCTATTTGCCCTATGTCTCTAGTTTACATTTCACCCCCCTTTTATTGAGTTACAATCCTTAGATTTTTCATTAATGGAAAATATGTATGCTACATTAGTCTTTTGTATTTTAAACAAATTTTATTCAGGTAGTTATTTGTGTCATGCATATTTACGTTTTATATCTAGGGTTTATGTCACAACTGTGTCCTCACCAATTACCACTAAAGAAAATACCCATTATAGCTCATAATATAATTAAAAACCATAATGAACACAATACCTCAATAAGAACTAGTGATTCTGTCTTAATTATCCCTAGATTTATGATGAAAAGAGATATTCATAGTTATGTATAAAGAAGAACAAAACATTCCAGGAAAAGTAATGCATTGTTAAATGTTCTTAATGAATCCTTGATGTGCTCTCTGGTTGTAGAGTTCTGCATTAGTGAAGCAGTCTTAATAGCTCATCATGCATTGTTCGGTTCAGTCACGGATTATGTGTACATTTGCTGGCTTCCAAGTGGCTAAAAGTACACATGTACAATGTCCAGCATCTATTTGAATAGATGCACATTACTTAGTGTTATGATATCAATAGCATGGCTTCAGTTCAGTTTATTGTAAACACACAATATAAGTTTGATACTTATTCTGTTGGTGCGATGTTTAAAACAAACTCTTCTTAACATGGTCGTCCTCTCTGTAGAAGTTTGTTTGGGCAGCAGCGCAGTGCAGTATCTCTTTGAAGTTCGTACTGTAGGCAAAAAACTTTCGTCATTCCGAAGGCAGCCCATCTTCTCCGGGACCGCTTTGAAGATTACATCATTGAGTCTTCATTGAAAAACTTCAGAGTTTGATGAGTTGAGAGCAATGAGATGTTTTGAAGAAAGAGCAAGTCCTTGTCAGTCCTTCAATTGGTTCACAGTATTTGATAGATAATTGCATGTCACACAAACAGGGTGTTGTAGAAATGGAATATATCCTCTTATTTCATTATCAAAGGATCATGGTGCCGAGCAGGTGGAGTCTGTATATGAGTTATATGAGGGAAGCTATAAAAAAAGTCCAACAAGATGCTCGGATACATTTTGAAAAGTGTTGAATTTAAATCAAGGGAATTAATGTTAAAACTGTACAATGCATTAGTAAGACCTAATCTTGAATATTGTGTTCAGTTCTGGTCACCTCGCTACCAAAAGGATATTGCTGCCTAGAAAGAGTGCAAAGAAGAGCGACCAGAATTATTCCGGGTTTAAAAGGCATGTCAAATGTCGACCCAAGGGACTTTCTCGACCTGAAGAAAGAAACAAGGACCAGGGGTCAGAAATGGAGATTAGACAAAGAGGCATTCAGAACAGAAAATAGGAGGCACTTTTTTACACACAGAATTGTGAGGGTCTGGAATCAACTCCCCAGTAATGCTGAAGCTGACACCCTGGGATCCAACAAGAAGCTGCTTGATGAGATTCTGGGATCAATAAGCTACTAACAACCAAACGAGCAAGATGGGCCGAATGGCCTCCTCTCGTTTGTAAACTTTCTTATGTTCTTATGTTCTTATACCAAAAGAAAAGGATTCTACAAGCATCGTCAGTTTCGTCCTATTTCCCTATTAAACGTAGAAGGCAAGATTTTCTTCAGTATTATTGCTCAGAGATTGTCAACCTACCTATTAAAGAACTGCTTCATTGACACTTTAGTACAAAAAGCAGGCATTCCAGGTTTCCCAGGATGCTTAGAACACATCAGCGTAATCTGGCAATGAATTCAATCCGCAAAAAAGGAGAGGAAGGAGCTCCATGTGACATTCCTGGATTTGGCTAATGCATATGGTTCAGTGTCACATTTCTTCTTGGGCAGTATTTCGATGACAATAACAAATTTAATGAAAGCCTACTTTGGAGATTTGCAATTTAGTTTCTCAACTTCAGAATTCAGCACTACATGGCAATGCCTAGAAGTTGGAATAATGGCAGGATGTAATATTTCTCCACTGGCTTTTACCATGGCAATGGAAGTAATTATTGGGGCATCAAAATGGGTAGTGGGAGTAGAGCACTTGACTTCTGGAATGCGACTATCACCAATTCAAGCATACATAGATGACATGACAACAATGACTACAACAGTAGCCTACACTAATCGGTTATTGGGCAAAGTAGTCAATAACATTGAATGGGCAGAAACTTGCTTATTGTTCCCAACAACTGTTGCTAACTTCACACAGCCTGATTTAGAGATATCCATAATGAGCAGGAAGTGATCGTAAAATGATTTTGAGATGCCTGAGAATGCATTTTAGCTCAATTTAAAGATATGTGGAAATAATTTTGAGATATCTCTTAATGTATTGTATATGTCTTAAAATGATTGAGATTCTTTAAATATTTGAAAATATCTTTAATATTTTG
Organism: Polyodon spathula; assembly: GCF_017654505.1. Taxonomy (NCBI): domain Eukaryota; kingdom Metazoa; phylum Chordata; class Actinopteri; order Acipenseriformes; family Polyodontidae; genus Polyodon; species Polyodon spathula. Next base: position 46,981,210 of record NC_054544.1, read on the forward strand.
AGACATCTGGGAGTGATTTAAAGATACCTTAAAATATTTAGAGATATCTAAATATTAATTTTAAATATCTCAAGATTATCCTTTGGCTTGCCATATATATAGTAGGTCCCATTCCTACCTAAATAAAGCTACGTTATACTTGCAGTCCTAAGTCAGCGTTCAATTATAAACTAACAACACAGTTTATTACAGCTGCATAGGAAAGCCAGTACCTTTTTCTATGACTGGTTATGTCTAGTCTATCACCCCTCACTCTATCAAATGTGCCCAATGGTGGGCAATAGTTTGAGATACTACCATGTCTTTTTACAAAAAGATTCTGGGAAGAAGACAAAAGTGCTCAATTACTGTGGGGAGCAAAGCAATACAAATATTGATATTACAGTTCTCCTTTGGTTTGTCAATAAGGTCCTACTGGTAGGAGTTTAGATTACAGGGAATAACCATCATATTACATTGAAATAATATATTGTAGTAATACTGGGTTCTGGGTAACAACTGGTTTGTATATATGCATGGAAATTACACTGTGGACATTTTGTTACATCATGTATTTGCATAGTAACACTATGAACTCTAATAGTACAACTGGGTCACTACATGTTGAGTACACGTGTTGTTACTGTACATGGACATTACAATAGTGAACTCTGTTGGGTAACTGTGTTTTCCCTTGCTAATTCCTGGGAAATTCCAGTTATTCGCCATATATTTCCCAGTAAGAACCCCAGTACAACTGGATTATCTGATTTCATTGTTTACATGTTAAAGTGAGCAACACAAGTATACATATTTGTTTCAATTGATGCCTGTCTACCAGAGAGGGAGACCGCGCTGGCAATGCTTGGGACGCCCTGTAGGAAGTCAACTCTGCCTGTAGTTTGCAAGGCATTGCGTTGCAAACCTCGCGCGTCGATCCAGTGTAAAGGAGCACTGGGAATCCCAGGATATAAATCACTGTCACGGTTGCAAGATTTCTGTCTGAAAAATAGTGACCTCGTTCTTCAAAACAAATCGAATACAAGCGCAACCCATGTTAGAGTAGGAGTGTGCATCAAATTCCAATCCGCGACTCAAAAAAAAAAAAAAAAAACAGAAAAAACACATGCCCACTGTCTGTGTTGTCGAGGAGACACATGAACAGAGCGCATCAGCAACAACACAGAGAGGACTTTAGGCACAAGCAGAACGAGCACCCTCCTTCATTGGCTGGGGCTGGATGTAGTTTGATGCAACATCCTGTGGGGAAGGGCCACTACAGAAACGGGGAGGGAGAATGAGAGAGAGCTTCAGTTTTCTCAAGGTGGTTTCTTCTCAGTCTTCCTACAGTGTTCCACGGAGCAGCACCGGGAATCCGTACCTGCAATTCAGCCACCCGGCGGAATACAACCAGACCACTGCAGAACTCTACCGCGCCCTGGCATTCGCGTTCATTTTTACTGTGCGTGTCTTCTCTCTTTCATTTACCATTTCTAGCTATTATCATACTTATTGAAATATCCTACTGGATGATGCTGTGATCGTTCATATATTTTATGAAGATATGTTTTTCTTTTACTTCAAATAAACAAACACGTACACACAGAAACAGACAGACCTGTTCAAACGTATTCTTTTAATTGTTTTGATTGAGAGAAAGCTGATTTGAGAGAACGCGGGCGTAAAAATAAAATAAATAACTCAATTATTTGATTGAGCAAAAAAAAAAGAAAACTACCCATCTCCACTTATTTTGGTTAAGAAGCTAGGTGGTTGTCAGTGTTAGAGATCCGCTAGTGCACAGCAGAGCGTTTGAAAGTCAGAAAGAACCCCGGACTGCCTGCAGTGCAAGCTGGATATTACAAGCCGCTGTTGCGGGGGAACTGTCTCTCGAGATTTTGCTCGTTTTGGGGTTTGAGTTGAGCACGCAGTTTGTTGGATTCCTCTCGCTTCGGCAAGATGGATTTGCGCCTGGCGTTCTTCTACGTTGGCTTTTTGACCTCATCGGCTCTCGGGGAGAACTCGAGCAGCAAAGCTCGGAGCTGCTCGGATGTCCGTCAAGTCTACAGCGCCAAGGGTTTCAGTCTGAATGGAGTGCCTCAGACCGAAATATCAGGTAGGGCTGACCAGCGCACGAAGTACCGTGGTATCAATGTGCACAGCGTGAAGGCGTATTTGATCACATTTCGCATTCTGAGCGCTGAGCACTTCTAGGTTATAGCAACTAACTATCGTATCTGCTCCACGGGGTTCCAGTTTGATAGTTTCTAGCTTGTCTCGGGAAGAGTAGTATTGAGTTTACATTAGATTTGCGCACCAGCTGGCATTTGGTGCAGTGGGGTCGACAACTATGTGTAGTGCTATAAACAGTATGTTTTAGTTTGAATCCGTCTGTATTAATCTATTACGGTCATAAATATTAATATAATGAGAATATTGTTACCCAGTTGCTATACAGAACGGACATTTGCAAACTGCCAGTTTGTTTTAGAGCGCATGGGCTGTTTTACAGTTTTCGGTGCTAATGTCAAAGTCGTATGACATTAATATCGGTAAATATGCCGGCTATTTTTGATTTATTCCATTCTAGTTTGCCGGTGTCAGTGTAGCAGGACTGTGGTGTGGAATTAGTTAAATCTTACAATAATAATGCATACTCTTCAGGCATATAGGTGAGGGTATTCGAAATACAGGTTCTATAACTCGGGACAAGCTGAAGCGAAGTGTTTGTATACAAACTGTAGTGGAATACAGAAACATAGATTTGTTTTGTGTTTTGTTTGTAAGAAGAGCAGTTTTCGAGTTCCGCTTTTGACTGCAGTCGAGTGTTGTAGGGAAACCGGGTTGGTTGTCGCAGTGCCTATAACGTTGACATTATCAACCTGAATTTCAAAAGGGGCAGAGGCAAAAACAGTTTGGAAAATACCTTTGCGACTGCAGATAATTTTTTCCCCCAAAAGTCGTATGTCAATGGCGCAATGCAATTTTAGGCGCAGCGCCTTTTTTATAAATGTACTATTACAGCTTATTATGCAATTTAAATTAATAATTGGTTATATTTTGCAAATAACGCCATATTTTAAAAAGATGCAAAATACACTCGCTAATTAAGACGTGCCCCCCTTTCGTGTCTTAAACTGCGATCGCTGACAGGGCTACTGAGCCGAAATCTACAATGGAGAATATCGAAGCGCCCAATTCTTCGACTGCAGCACTAAAGGGAAGGGATGAGAAAAACGACCCAACACTAAACCCAGAATATTTCTACGCCGTCAGACATTTCTAGCTCTACTGTAAAACAAGTTATGCGTAGATACAGATTGGATATATGAACAATAACAGAGCAGTGTTATCTGATTAAGTTTGATTTTAGAATCACAAACATCCAGCAGCAACGCAATACCTGTGCCTGAAATGTTACAGTAGCCATTAATGTTCCTGCAACGGGCGCCATCTAGACAACAGCTGAGGATGGACCAGCCACTTTCAGTAGGGCAAGGGTATATACTATTTCCAACTGGGGATGTGGAACAAAATAGAAACAAATATGATCAGCTATCTGGCTTCCCAAATGTGCTAGGTGGAATATACTGCACAAATGTTGCAGTATCCCCGGATTCAAGGACTGAAAACATCATCATTAACTGTGCAAGTTTTATGTGATGCTCAATGTGCTATCATGAGTGTAGTTGCCAAATAGCACACCCTGGCTCATGCCACCACTTGTTTATCTTGGAGAACAGTGCCTTGTTCAGAAAATTCGAGCAGGGCTTTATAAGTGGATTGTGGCTCATTTTGGAATATGTTACATAATTAACATATGACCATTCGAAAACATATGTAACAAACGCATATTAATGTTTAACATTTTTATTATGCTTTTTCACGAACATACAGAAACATTCAGATATTGCATGTAAAAAATATTAATACTGCATCAGAGAATAGATTGTAATATTGAAGTAAATTAAGGATTTTTTTTTCTTATATAGGCACGCTGTATTATTAAATTAAATCATGTTTTAAATTAAATCAGTCATAAGCAGTGGCACTGGAACAATTTATAAAGTAGGGGTGCTGAAAGCCATTGAACAAAACTGTATCCCTTGTACTGTATATGATAGAAGCCATGCAAAGCCAAGGGAGTGCTGCAGCACCCCTAGTTCCAGCAGGAGTCACAAAGGGCATTGCGAGTATGAGAAATTAATTTACCTGCCCCTGTTGAAAATGCATTGCTACCTCTTTTCAATCTAAAAATGCGCCTTCTGAAAATCAGGCTGTATATGTTGCTTGCGCATAATACTAACACTAAGATGTGCGCTTCTTTGTCTGGAAGTCCACAATCTTAGTTTCTATGGCATCACTTATAAGTTAGCACGTTTTTTTCTTAATTTTTCATACTGTACTTAGTAGTGTTGAGTTTTGTTTGAAGTAGTCATCATGTTGAATAGAGTTAGATATGAGCTATCTATGGTGTAAGAGCAAAACCAGTGGGACAAGGCATGGGACTGAAAGAAATCCGGCATTGTCAAGTTGTCCCATAGTGTTTGGTTGTCACGCGACAGCTATGGCCAAAAGTTTTGCATCACCTAGATATTTAGGATTGAGACATAATTAAAAAAAAACTTTATGAACATAATTTATGTCTTTTGTTTAGCATCATGCAAGTGTCTATATGTGTCACTGTGTGTGAGGGGGAAGCATTGGTACAGTTACGGTGTGGGAGGGGAGGGGGGGGAGTATTTGTTATTTTACAAACTCATGCATTCTGTAATTGTACAGCTCTCAGTCTTTATTATTATTATTATTATTATTATTATTATTATTATTATTATTATTATTATTATCTGGAGATACTTTTATCCAAGGCTTATTTAGTTTTGTTTATAACACAAATGCAAATAACTACAAAATAATGTAGTGTGCAAGGTATATTTGTATTTTGACTAGTTTATATTGTAATAATAAAATACCTTGTTTTGAATTCAAGTCATGTAGAACCCGACCTTTATCAAAAGAATCGGATTATTCAAGGTTTCTAGTGAATACAAAGTAACAGTTTTATTAGAAATAACACTAAATAAAGGAAAAATTAAAGGTGCAACAACTAAACTAAAATAATACAGAAAGAAAGAATAAACTAAACAGTACGGAAAATAAGGTTCAAACAACAACACCCCCCACTCCCGCTGGTTGATTAGCGATTATCGATTCAACGCAGTCTATGAGAGAGTCTCTTAAGGTTACAGCTGCATTCCTGACAGCTATTTAAGACGAAGGTTAGTCTTAACAGGGGTATCGTTAGTAACACAAATATTCACTTTTCTTAATATTTGGTAATCAAAGCATTGTTAAGTCAGCCTCATATATAGTCTTGGTTCAGAAGGCAATTCTCACTCCTGCGAGATATAGACGCTCTTTACTGTAGTGTTCATTAACTCAAGGCATGAATTGAAAGCAATAATACTTTTCTTACATTCCACTTAAAACAAAACATAAATTTTACTTTAAGTTCTGCTTATTCTCAAGTTCATAATTAAAACACTACCCTGAATAGTTAACGGACTTGCGCTGCCTCCTCCAGCTGTTGCGTGTCTTCAGCAATACAGGTGCTAGAAGGTTCTTCTGATGGCCAGGACAGGTCTAGGTTCCGGGGTCTGCCTTCCTCACGTTTCATCTTCACTTCAGGGTAGAAAGAAATGTCTTTGCAAAGAACAATAGTCATTAACTATTTAGGAATTCCACTGAAACAGCAATTCCTCCACCAGTATGTGCACTCTTTGTCCAGTTGTGTCTGGGATATTCCACTGCAAACTCTGGCACTGCTAGCTCAATAAATTGAATATACTTAAATTTATGTCACCTTCAAATGTTCATCCAACTCTTTCTCTGGTGATCAATTGGGGCTAAGTTAGAGATTTGATTAGGATTTTGGATGTCTCATGCAGCGGACTCCCACACTAAGGCAAACACTAGAATAGTTATCTCGTATTAGAGTGTCCAAAAATGGTATCTCTGTCCCAGCTGGTCGCAGGCTGGATCTCCAGGTTATCACAGTTCAAAGACTGGTTTGTGTATTGGAACTTTGTATTTCATGTCAGGAGCGTCGTTTCAATGTCGCGCTCTTATTTTTGTAGGTCTCCCTCTACCCCTGTGATTGGATAGTTGGGTTAATTTGGGCAGTGCCTGAGCCCACGTGAAGTGTTTTTCATTGGTTGTTCTCGTACCGGCGTGGCCCCTTGTTCTCCATTGGTTCGCTATTCCACCCCATGTCAGCTGGATTTAAAGGACTGATCCTTGTCTAAAGTGTCAAAGCACCCAGAATTGTCTGGCTTGTGGCGCGCGAAAGAGTCATTCCACAATTGTGAAGATGAGCCATATGTCCAGCATTTAGTTTACAACTCTTTTTAAAAAGTATTCTTTGTCAGTGGTGGAGTTTGTGATCAGAAACCAAGAGACACAGAGAATGGTTTAAAATTCCCCTCTGTATATTCCAATTTTGTTACTTTCATGCACAGAACGATATTATGACCTCCCCCCGTTTCCAAATAACATACATTTTACAATTCATGACCAGTAAATCATAGATAATATCATTGTTCATTTGCAGTGCAGTACATATAGATCTACACTTGAACCAGTTGTGAATTCCTTAAAGGGTTTGAACCATTCTAGAATCTAGAATCAAACAGAAAATGTGAACAGCCGGGTTACTTGAATTGTTCTAGAATAGGTCAGAATCATTCTAGAATGTGCTCAATTCTCAAGTAACATACAACAGTGCATTCTGAGATTATGAGATTGGAGGATATTGCAGCTGTAGTACCATTGGCCTTTATCACAAAACCACAAGATAAATTTAATTAAAAATGCAGTTCCTTTTTCAGGGGTGGTTTATTAGTGTATTTCCATTTCAAAGCACTGTTTGATCTTTTATGTTTAAAAACATTTCCTGAAACAGTCCTTGGAGTTTTTGAATGAGGCTCCATGTTTAAGCGGGACGGGGGGGGGGGGTCTCATTCTGTCCTCATGTTGACTTCCCTTTTCTCCTGATTTGAACAATCTGTGCTACATTTGGAATAAAACTCTGCAAAAGTCGTGTTACTCACCACATCTTTTTGGAGCTATGTCCTACTGGACACTGGAAAGACTGCAGCCATTAAATACATCTTATTAATAGACTGAACGACATTGTACAAGACCAGCATTTGCCACAGACCAGCACAGCGCCCCCTGCATGGCAGACACAGCTGTAAACTGAACCTCATTACTGCATGATGTCTGTGTACAGGGACCTCCCATTTGGAAATCACGCCCTGATTAAATAAAATGTAAAGCGATCAAATACTGGAAAAACCATAATGTATTGTGTGTCAACAGTTCAGAACAAGGGGTATGGGTGAGATCACTTTGTATCATGTCTTGTTTGCTTAGACCCCAGCATTAACATGCAAATCAATTATTAAAAAAATAAATAAAAAACCGGCCTGAATTAAGCACTCAGATTATGATGAGACGGTAAAGTCTCCCTAGCCCTATAAAACACACTGTCCTATTTAAAAATCACCACCACAGTTGGTATATGAGGATCTGGACAGTGCCTGGCAGTGAGAAACAATAGTTTAGCATTCTGTACCTCTCAGAAGGAAAGCGTTGTAACAACCACATTGTTTGCATTTTCCAGCAGTAGTTTTAGCTAAGGAGACACAGGCTCCATTTGAGGCCAGTATTCAAATGACCACACGGGTTGACCCCTGTCCTTTCTATAGAAATACTGCATGGAAATATGTATCACACTGTACATGTAGAATCACAGTTATGTTTGTCATTCATACATCTAACAATGTTTGACTGATATTTCTGAAGTCCCACTTAAAATGGGATTCTGCAGATAAAATTTCCATTTGCTAACTCAAATTTGCCACAACCCGTAATTGACAGCTGCTTTTAAAAACGTACCATATTATAAATCAAGTATGAATAATTTTCCAGGACACCCTTGAAATGAGATGTACTATACATCTCGATAGGTTCTCACAATACAGAATACAGTCATCTTTTGAGATCAACTTGATGTCTTTGCTGCTTTCTTTCAATCTGGTACTATTCACTGGAGAGTATTTCACAAGGCCTCCTGACAAGCTTCAAATGATACTCTTTAATTTAACATCAGCGCTGCAGCAATAATAATACCACTATTAATAATAATCAACCCTGCTTAGGCTGTGTCGCAGGAATGGCATTGCAAAGTGATCATGACAGCGTATTATTTCTAAACACCCTTTGTAGTCAGTTCAATTGCAGCACTGACATTGTGCATTAGAAGAAAGTAAATACTGCTTAGAAAAAAATGAAAGTGAGGCATCATGTTTCATTTCTCATGGTTTTGAAATTGATTTCAAGTGATGGGACTGATGCACACAGTAAGTGCACTCCCCTGCAGCCCCTGGGCGTGGGGACCCTGATGCACACAGTAAGTGCACTCCCCTGCAGCCCCTGGGCGTGGGGACCCTGATGCACACAGTAAGTGCACTCCCCTGCAGCCCCTGGGCGTGGGGACCCTTATGCACACAGTAAGTGCACTCCCCTACAGCCCCTGGGCGTGGGGACCCTGATGCACTGACCACCTCTGTCTGTCACACTCCACACTGTGAAAACGATAACTGCCTTCATGTGCATGGGTTTAATATATTACAAGATGTGTGTGTGTGTACGCATGGGTTTAATATATTACAAAGTGTGTGTGTGTGCACGGTTTTAATATATTACAAGATGTGTGTGCGTGTGCATGGGTTTAGTATATTACAAGATGTGTGTGTGCATGGGTTTAATATATTTCGGTGGCTTTAAACATGTGCCTTTTTTAATTTTGATACCATTCAATATATTTAATTAGCATGTTGACTAGCAGAATCCCCCCATTGTGCAATATATCTCTGTGTTTCCTTAAGGACTCCACACTGCTTGCTAAGCAGAAAGCAGACTGTGTCTGAGTGGACAGTGAAGTGCAGGGCTTGCTGTTCAAGTCCCTGTTTTTGCTTGATGTCTTGTGTTTTTAGTGTGATTCTATCGAGTGATGGACAGACTCTTCTGGAGATCAGAGACTCAGGCCCAAATTTATAAAGGGGGGGAAAAACCAACCGCAAAAAGCCATGTAATGTGCATTTTCAGTACGGACGCACTCATCGTCAAAATAACAACCTGTTTTATAAGACTAATTAGGTAAAGCAGGCGATTCCGCAATCAACCAATTTAAATACCCCTCACCGCAATTAACGGTGGAGAATTACACACCTCTCACAATAAATAATGGGTGTGGGTCAACACTGTGTGTGTAGGCTACACATTCCAAAAGAAAATGAATGGCACACAAAGACCTCAGCCTGGTACTAGCCATAGTAATGAGGATGCTCAGAAGCGAAAACTTAAATTTTCCAATATGGAAGTGGAGATTTTGGTATAAGGAGTACTTGTAACACATGAAGATGTATTACAAGCTTGAAATACATCACAGGGATAAAGGAGTAAAATATTGAATGTGTGGTGGCTTTTTAATAAACAAATGTACTACTTCAGAGTTTGTAGTAGGTTTCTTATACATTATGACGCATCATCCAGTTACTGTGCTTTGCATATTATTCAGCTTCTTATTTCGTATAGAATAATTCCAGGCGCATAGGCTTTTCAAACTTCAGAAACAATACGTTTTATTTACTTGCATCCATGGCATCAAATGGGTGGAAAATACTTCCATTGTATAGCAATATGTTCAACAACAATAACTCCATACAGCTTCATACGAACAGTCTTCACTTTAACTATGACTTATATCTTCTTAAATTCTTATGCAGTTACAACTCTCCTATTTCTTATGTATTGCTGTATTTCTGACTGTATGATTTTAAAGCATGCATTATCTGTATGGTCTGTAACATAGCTACATTATTCAGATGCACTACGACAAGCTGTACTGTATTTGCTGGAGCTACATACTGCATCATCTGTCCCTTCTGTCCTTTTATTTATTTTTTTGCCGTTTTCTTTCAAACGCGAATTTAACAATACTGCCTGAACTAGTATTGTTAAATACCAGAATGCCTTATTACAAAACATAAATTCCATAGGCATGACTAAAATAACAATGGAGGATGAGCCCTCGTTGTATATGAGACTTTTTTTTTGTGCGCCTCGGAATATCGATCCATCTTTTCTTAATCTCCTCCACTGTTCTTATAATAATGCCTACGCTCTAGAAGTAAAGGCTCTCGTTAGAACCTTGCTTTACACTGTGGGAGACCTTTTTAAGTGCTTCTAAGAACCTTTTTTCCATTCTCTATTTGCAGACTTTTTTTGTCATGTAAGCTGTGAAACTGTGCTACTAGTGCTGATTCCAGACAGACCTGACTGAGCAGCCTGCTGGTGAGAATGGACCTCGTAGAAACACGGGTCTTCAGAAAACCCAGCTAATAAGTCCTCTTGAGGCTGAGTTGTTGTTGTTGCTGTTCTATCTGCTCTTTAGACTGCCGTGCTTCAGCTGGGAGTGCATACATCAGCAGATTTAGAGTCGCATGTGTAGGACAAGAAAATCTCAGACCCAGGCTGTCTTCTCTAACGGGAACTGCTACTTCCTCAATTTCTTTCAAAACACTTGAAATCATTCTCCCAGTTCCGATAAAACTCCTGTTTGAATAACGTCAGTCAGAACTATTCAGAAAAAGAAACTGTTAAAATTCCAGTCGACGCTACCCGTCTCTAATTCCAGTGGACGCTACCCGTCTCTAATTCCAGTGGACGCTACCCGTCTCTAATTCCAGTGGACGCTACCCGTCTCTAATTCCAGTGGACGCTACCCGTCTCTAATTCCAGTGGACGCTACCCATCTCTAATTCCAGTGGAAGCTACATCGTGTTCATTGGCTACCCACCTCTAATTCCTCCATGTTAAACTTGGGGGTTCAGTTCACTGTACATGTCTGGGTGTATTGTTGAGGCACTCTTATGTATGTATATATGTTTCCCTCCTGAGTTTCAAATAGTGAACCTCATCCAATTGTAATGCATTTTGGTTAGTGGTGCTGAATTATGTCTCAGCTACAAAACTGTAACAGAAAAAGAGAGGTCAATTTGCATATCAAAGTCCAAAGCAACTGTATCTTAAAATGTAGTTAACAGTATACAATAAGATATGCTTGCTTTGAATCTTTTACATGTCTGTAATACAATCCAGAAGCTTCACATCTTGTAAATTTCTCAGAAGCCTCTTGAGTCTTGACTGAGTTACAGACTCGGAATGTACTTCAAAACTTATAATCTGGGTAACATTGAGCCGGATTTTGTAACCCTATATTTTGTGATTACTTTTATCTGGATCATTTTTATCCAGTTTTTCAGAAAATGTCACTGCTGGATTACATTCATCCAGGTAATGACGATTATGAAATCTGATTTTTGAAGCGGGCTGGTTCTTAATAGTGTGTAGGTTGTTGTTGTTTTCTTTTGAGGCCATTATTTATGATATACCCTAATTTAACAAAAGGAATAAGTTTGTGGTAATAGTGAGTAATACTCCACTTTGTTTTATATTATGCTTAACAAAAATCACACAAATCACTTCATGTTAGTGCACATATAACACATGCATTGTTTATTTATGCCTACTTACAGAAATTAAATAACTAAGTCTAAATTGAATACAAATAAAACTTTTGAAAAAAGGTCATGTGTTTTCAGACATGTTCATCGTCTTCCTCGTCGGTCGGGAGACGTATGCTTTTTTTTTTTTATTAAAGGTATACCACTAAAACTTGTTTTCCTTTTGCTTGTGTGGATACAAAATGTAAATAAATATGTAAATATTATATTATAACATAGTGTGTGTTTGCTATGACAATTCAAACAAAATATCGCTGTTTTATGATCATTTAAATGCTAAATCCACCTCCGCAGTACGATCACAATTATCCTGGTATTTTGGATCAAAGTAATTGTGATCTCCTCTTTAAATTCTGAAAAAACCAATAGCAACATGAGTGATTAAACGTGTGATTTCTGAATCGCAGTAATCCTGATTGCATTTTGATGTTTGGAAAAACTCGGTTGCACAGTATAATCCAGATCAAACGCGGAAATCCAATTACCAAAGTTCTGAAAAACTGGCCCCTGGTGTGTAGGGAGGGGTCTGTCATATTCAACCTCTGGGTTACCAAGCCACATTGTTGAAGCTCAATCAATGAGATCAATCAGCTACTAGGAATCCAACAAGCACTGATGGGCCGAATGGCCTCCATCCATTTTTAAACTTCATTATGTTCTCATGTTCTTCCACTTATCCATATGGATGAAGGTCATGGTGATCTACTTTTTCATGTTACCATCATTGTAATGTAAATGTTATTGACAGGCCGATTGATTGTTGAGAAAGACAATGCCCAATCTTGGAATTAATTTGTGCAAAGACAAATTCAGACTAACATTCATAAGTTGTGTGATTAAGCCCTACATTGCTACAACAGTTATTATTAAGTAAGCAGTACAGTATGTGCTGAAATAAACTGCTGAAGAAAGAACAAAGCAAACAGATAACATATTGAATTAATCTAGAGCCTAGTTTAAACCTGTAGAGAGAATGACACCCCGAGAAGCCCCGCTGGTCATGATTCCCAAGGTGCTGGTTGATAGGATCACACAGCCTGGCTCCTTCAGAGCTTGTAAACAGTCTGTCCACAGAGACTGGTTATTCCAGTCAAGATATGAGAGAGAGAAATCCTCACAATCATCCAGCAGGAGATAATTACAGGGTTGTGTTGCATCAGCAGCACTAGAAGACAACACAAGATAATGTATAGCATTTCTGAAACCAGTTTCACCCATCTCAACTCAACTTGTTTTTTTTTCAACTAATTTCAAATGAAATCAGGAGATCTACAGGCTGCCTCTGTTCACGCTGTCAAGCCAACACGGGTGTTTCACCTGCTGAACCAACGGATAGTCCTTGGGCACCTGAGCAGTAGGGTTTGCAGTAGCACAGTGCAGTGAACTATCCCCCACCAGTATTCCTCCCCAGCGTTGCTGAAGTTCAACGTTCACACGCTATTGAAAAGTAATTTTATTCAAAGTAAAACTGGTTTAAAAGGCACTATATATCAACAGGACACTCAGTACTGTATCTCCAGCCCCGCCTCACCCCTTGTTCTCTGTATTTATCACATACCTCATCATAGTCGTGCATACTAATAAATCCTCTCCATCATTCGTTAAATCAACAAACTCCTCAATAATGCGATCAGAGTTATTATTTTGTTACTATAACATCTGAAAAAGCTTGGAAAATGTCTGAGATATTCTTTGAGCGCTGGATGCGGAATCAGCTATCTTGTGTGTTTATGTTCATGTTATCTCTGTGGTGCAGGGACTATGTGTATTGCTCAGATTCGCCACAATTTTTTTTCAGCTTCTCTTGGCTCTTGTCGGGCTTACTCGGCCATTGAAAGGTTTTCTTAGCTTTCTCCAGAGAAAAAACAAGACCTGTGGCCAAACACTCCTTTTTGACCATGGAGTAGTTGCGCTCCCGAGGAAGCATCTTTTTGCTGATTTACAATATCGGGTGTTCCACTCAGTCTACCATTTGGGACAAGAACTCACCCAAACCAACATCCGACACCTCTGTGTGGAGGTCTGATGAGAGTGGGGGCCTGGCAGAGTCTTTGATTAATAATATCAAAAGCCCCTGACATTCTACTGACCACTTAATCAAATTTGTTGCACACTTTTTTGGTGAGGTCGACTAAGGGGTTAATCACTGTGGCATACTCGGGGATAAAGCGGCTGTAATAACCGGCTTACCCCAGTAGAGACCTCACCTAAGTCTTCATTTTGAGGATTACCGCATCTACCAAACCTGGATTTTGGTGACAACAGGTTTCACCCTTCTATTCCCCATTAAAAATCCCAAATATTGGGTCCCCGTTTTGGCAAAACACATTTTCACAAGTTAGCTGTAGTCCGGGCTACCCTTAGAGACTGAAGCGTGGCCATAACCCTAGCCAAATGCTCTCGCCAGGTGGAGCTGTAAATAACAACATCATCAATATACACTGCTGCTTATTCATGATGTGGGCATAAGACCTCGTCCACCAGTCTCTGAAAGGCAGTGGGCGCACCATGTAGCCCAAATGGCATGGATTTAAAATGAACAGCCCTTCTGGTGTTGAAAATCTGTTTTTCTCTCTAGAACTGTGGGTTAAGGGGATCTGCCAGCATCCCTTTGTCAGGTGGTGATAAACTTCACTGTTCCCAGTCTATCTAGAAACTCGTTGACCCAAGGCATGGGGGTAGGCATCGAACTTGGCAGTAGCGTTTACCTTCCCGGAAATCAACGCAGAAGCGGTTGGTGCCGTCCTTTTTGGCCACTATCACAATCAGACTGCACAACTCACTCCTGGAAGGTACAGGGCTGGACAATAGTTGTTTTTTACTATCTATGCATCCTTTTCATAAAGACCCGATGCATCGTTTATTCCTAGCATAAAATAAATGTGTAATTAGTAAGTACATATATTTCCATTAAGTCTAAATCGCGAGTCAGTAAATGTTTAAAATATTAAACTACACATTTCTAGTTATTCATGTCTAGTCACACTGTCGGCTAGGTTCCCCAATAAAACATTACTGTCTTACCTTAAGATGTCTTGACAGCAACCTGATTAAAGGAAAAAAAAATACTCCAGTGGGGAACACAAGAATAACTATTTACAAGTCCAACATAACAAAGTTTGTGCTCTCTCCAGAGCTTATTTTCTGTTTTATTCAGAAATATTATGGCATCCACATTCTCCGGAGTTTGTTCACAAGCATCCCTGCTTTGCTGAACACATGCTCGCTCGGGACCAATGCTGCAGGGATACTAAACATGCTCTTTGCCAAGGTGTTAGGTTGGGAAAGCATGTAAGGTTTCCTTGGAAGTAGTGTGTATGTGTGTGTTTGTTGCTGTCCATGAAGTAACAACTACATTGCTTGTTCGGTCTTCGTTTTCTTAACAGGCAAGTCCTCTGTGTTGCATGTACAGGCACGATTTCCGTCATTTTCGAGGTTTTCCTCCACCAGCCTCACTAGTTTGGAAGACAGTGCTTCAGACGCAGGCTTTGGCCTGTTTGGATAGGAAATCCAGATGGCTAAATCATGAGGTCAAGAAATGACACAAAAAGCAGTGGCATAACCGCATTACTTGGGTCATTCAACCGATGTAAACAAAATCGCACTACCAAGATAAATACGCACTAGCTTGTCTCTCAGAGGAGTTAGCAAATCAGCTGACTTCTGAAGAAGGTGTCTCCCCTTCATCAGGAACTTCAGTCAGTCTGTGTTTTATCCCTTTTGGAAGTGGGTACAAAGAACTAGCCGTAATGTTTTTCTCTGCACTCAAAAGTACAGTAGCCAGTTTGAATGGATGTAGTAGAGGCAGTATCTCAGCCATTAGCTTCCGTGAGACCTTCTGTGAGACCTACAATAGCTGCGTCAGACTTTTTGGTCAAATCTGGGTTTTGACAAAACAGCAATAACCAGCCATTTTATTTCAATAAGACGTTCAAACTTATAATAAACCGTGTTCCACCTTGTTTGTACGTCCTGTATTAACTTGAGTTGTACTTTTTCTGGGTTCAGCATTTCTGTTTGTTTCATATTTAAAGCACTTGTTGCCATCTCACTCTTTTTAAAATGTACAGCCAGTCTCCTTGCTGCTGCCACTAATGTATGGACTCGTCGTACATCCTCCAAGCTTTTCTGAATGCAGTGATTTATATTGTGCCTTGCACAGCTCACTCTTGCCACGCTACCAAAAAGTAACACAGCATGCTTGCAGAAAGCAAAGACATTGCTCTGCACACGTTGGCCACATTGTCATAAACACAAGCTATTTCGTTTTTGTAGTCTTTTCAAACTCTGCGTTTATCCGATTGATCACTTCTGCTAAATTCACAGCCGTGTGTCTCTCGTGTAATTTTCATGTCGCTAATACTTTTGACTCAAGTTCCCAGTTTTGCTTAATGTAATGGCTGATGTTAAAAACGCTTCTTATGCTGTGCTTGTCCATCCATTGGTAGTGATGGACATTGAATTACACTCCGAACTTAAATCCTCTCAAAGCTTTTCCTTTGCATGTTCGTGGTCCAGAGTAAAGAATTTGGAGGTTATCTTTCTACAGGGCATTTCATAGCCCGGCATTTCATAGCCCACACTCCGATTTTTAAACGCAGCTCCCTCTACTATACTAACAGCTCTGATATCTTGTGTGACAGCATCCACTATCAGGCCGGTTATTTATTTTGCTCTAACGCTTTTTGGATCAACTTTCTTTCCAAAATAAGCTGTCTCTGTAGTTTTTTTTGCTTGTGTTCCCGCTGTAGTGTTTTGATGTGATTTTAGCTGTCTTGCTAAATGATCCCGCAGGTTGGTGGTATTGCCACAGAAGCTCATTAAAACTCCACAAACAGAGCATGTTTACCTTTTCAATTTAGTTATTTTGTAAAAAGAAAAACTTGACGGCATTATTTAAAATGAAATTAAATTGATCATTTATTAGCAAAATCTGATCCTGAAATGCAGCTTAGACTCTTCTCTAGGTTTTTTTTTCTTTTTTTTTTGTCACGCTTATTACATCATCAAAAAGACATCAAGCACAGATCTCTAGTCATTTTTTTTCTCTGGAAAAAGCCGAGAAAACCTTTCAATGGCTGAGCGAGACCAATAGGAGCCGAAAGAAGGGGCTGATCTGAGCAATACGCACAGCCCCTGCACCACAGAGATAACACGGACACAAACAAAGACGATAGCTGCTTCCGCATTCAGCGCTCAAAGAATATCACAGACAGCAGAGCTTTTTGAGATGTTATAGTAATAAAATAATGACTTGGCTTGCATTATTGAGGAGTTTGGTGATAGAATGAGTGATCAGGAGAGGATTTATCAATATACACGACTATGAAGAGGTATAGTGAACATACAGTGAACAAGGGGTGGGGCTTGACTGAGTGTACTTTTGCAATTCAATGCCTTTTAAATCTGTTTTATTATGAAAAAATATATATTTTAAACAGCGCGTATAAAATAAACAGCATCTGTGAAAATAAATTGGACCCGACGCGCCTGACAGGAGCTGAATAAATGGACTGCTAAGGGTTAAAGGAACCAAAGGAAAGGCAAGCAATAAGAAAGTAGATTTAAATTTTGCTGGTCCTAATAAAAAACGCTACATTGTCTACTTGACCTGGGGCTATAAATAAGAACTCTCTTGGCTCTCTTGGCTGCCAGAGCTTTAATAAATTTACATGATAAATTTCACATTCATTATGGCGATCGGCCTGTCTAATTTCATAATTCATAATTCACCTAGCCTGTAGCCAAATCACTTCACATGACCCCTGCCACTTAGCGCATCATTTCGATTCTGAGGAGGGAAGCAGCAGCATTACCTTGTCTCCTTGTCGAAAGGTTCGAATTAGTGCATTTTTATTGTAATGCTGCTGTTGCCGGTGCTGAGCCAATTTGAGGTTGTCCTGGGCCAAACAATTGACCAAATCCAGTAGGAGCACATGCTTCACTACATTTTTGGAGCCGACAAGACGGGAGAACCATTAATTGTGTTACAGGCTGTCCTGTGGCCATGGCTAGGTTTACCCAATACAGTAATTGCCCCTTGAGACTGAAATGCAGAAACACTAGTGCCCCATCGCCGTTAACATCCTTACCTTCAATAGACCGATCCTGTCCCCGAGCATGCACTAGTGAGGGGTCGTTGTGTTGGCTTCACACTATGTTGGCGCTTGAGTGCTAATGTCTGGTATATTGAGAGAGGCTGGAGTAGCTTCTGCCCTAGATGGCCCAGTACCCTCACCGTCTCGGTCACGCTGCGTTCCGACCCCCTTAGTCTGCCATTTGTTACCACCTGAGCATTCTCCCACCACACCCCAGCCTCGTCTCATTGATGCTCACTCCCATTTCTCAGTCCTTTTCACTTAATTCATTTTTCTAGGACGGAAAACAGACAATAACATTTCAGATTGAAAGGGGAAAATATCACCAATCAATTTCCTTTTTCTGCCACGTTTACATGTGTGGCTGAGACTGCCATTAATTTCATTAATTCTTTTTAAATTTTGTCCAGTCTCGGCCCAGAATAACCGATTAAATGTACTTTTAGTGTGGGGTATAGGAGATGGCCGCCTGACTGAGAGAGGAGGTGTTGCTCAGCTGCTCCGGTGGGCGGGAGCCGTGAGTATACCTGTCCGGGCAGAGACCAGGGAGTCTTTCAAAGTCCTCTCTCAGCTTCACGGCTTCTTCCAGGGTGTCGGGGTTGTGGCGCCATATCCATGCTTGGGTTTCGGCACCGACCACATGGCAAAACTGCTCCATCACTATCACCCCCCGCCCATTTGCAGATTGTTTTTCTTGGTGGGGGGTCAGCCAGTCTACCATGTGGTCACACAATCTTTGCACGACCACCCTGGGGTGTGTGTCCGGGAACCTTTGGTACTCCCTGAACCGTACCCGGTGAGTCTCTGATGTAATGTTGAGGTGAAAGAGGATTGCCTGGTCGTAATCAGCGGCTTCAGCATCAGTCATCACCTAGTATGCTGTCTGAGCCTCCCCAGTCAGGCAGGTTCCCAGCTGGACCCAGAACTCCAGTGGCCATGACACGGTTGCAGCCAGGTACGCTTCCGGGTCGTCCTCTGCCATCATCTTCAACGGCCGTGCTTTTGGGGCCTTCATTGCAGGTGCTGTTGCAGGTTGAGTCGTAATTGTCAGCCCTACCCCATCCGGTCCAGCGTACTCTGTTCTGTGCACTTAGCACCCTCACGGGTCAGGAAGGAGATTTACCACCAAGAATCATTCTATTTCTGTCACACACATTTACACATTATTACACCACAGCCACTGTCTCCCTTTGATCTGCTCACAGTCGGGCTCGTTCGTCACCGCTATGACTCTGCCTGATCTATTACAGTCGGGCCCGTTCATCACCGCTGTGACTCTGCCTGATCTATTACAGTCGGGCCCGTTCATCACCGCTGTGACTCTGCCTGATCTATTACAGTCGGGTTCATCACCGCTGTGGCCGTTCATCACCGCTGTGACTCTGCCTGATCTATTACAGTCGGCCCCGTTCATCACCGCTGTGACTCTGCCTGATCTATTACAGTCGGGCCCGTTCATCACCGCTGTGACTCTGCCTGATCTATTACAGTCGGCCCCGTTCATCACCGCTGTGTCTGTCTGATCTATTACAGGCGGGCCCGTTCATCACCACTACGAATCTGCATGATGGATTTATAGTGTACCGGGGTGAGAGGGCACTCAAACTGCAAAGAGGCCAAGTTCAGAGCAAAAACCCTTTATTAGGAGACTTTACTTATTTCTATTCTATTTTACCCAGCTGTGCACTCACCCAAAAGCAGACCATGTTGCCACTCCAGTTTGTTTACAAGGGTCTAGCACACTAGCAGTTAACTAAACTGTGCTTTTCCCTTCAGCAGCAACACAAATAATGCAAAAGTACAACTACCATTTGGAACAGTGTAATTAAACAATTAGTAGGAATCCCGATTGGGGTGAAATAAACTAAACTATTCATGTGACTGAACAGCAGTAGAATCTTATTGTATTTCGATTGACAACACTTTACATATTATTATTATTATTATTATTATTATTATTATTATTATTAAAGGTGACTTAGTCGTGTTGCAGGGCAGTACAGGGTTACATTGCAAGATTAATATTTAAATACAGTATAGTTTACAGTAAGTGCAAATATTACTACTAAAATACAATATAAATGCAACAAGTTAGGATTACAAGAGGTTATATCTACAATGACACATTAGTAGTGCAATAGTGCATCAGCTGAGGATCCAGTAACATGTTGCTTAGGTCAGGCAAGTCCAGTGCATAGTAGGAGGAGTAGATCAGGAGATCTACAAGTGCAGTCTATAAACAGGTTTTACCGCAATTCGGCTGTGAAACGCAACGAAAACAGGATCACAGATTCTTCTAATATATGTAATTGTTATACACTGCCAGTGAATGTTTTAAAAAGGCACTGTATTAAACATTAATATAGCATTTAGGTTTCAGGACCATGTCACTAACATACTTTGCATGCAATATTTCCTAAACAAAGTTGTTAAGGCAGGAGAAAGGTAGACAAAAATCAAGCATATCCTATTGACTTAATTTGCTAAACTTGAATAAATGACCAACAAAAGAATTAGTAGCAGACAGGCGTAAAGAGTTTACCTGCGCTGGGCAAAATAAACAAGCACTGCTGGATAAGGGCTAAATTAATAAAAAAAAATATACAGTAACTTCACTTGTGTTTCATTTCTCTTACTTTAAGTTGCACTTTAAAAACACCAACTGATAGAGAAGCTTGTCTTCCATTCTTGCTGTGTGTGGTTGTATTAGCAGTCCACTCTGACTAAATACCCTCTCAACAGGTGCTGATGTGGCTGGAATGCACAATATATTTTCCAACAAAGGCAACATTCTTTACACATTGTTTTCCTGTACTGAACCCCATTGGTCAGTCCGTGAAAATGTGCCTTGAGTTTGGGAACTGATGTCATCCAAGTAATGCTGCACATGAGCTGTGTTAATATAGGTGAAGCAGGCTCCACACTGTGGCATCTTTGCTCGTATCTGGAAAACAGTATTTTATTGATTTTATTTGAGTTTTAATGGCGTGGAGTTTCACGTCACTATGAAATGAACTGCGAACAAAGACACTTCTCTTTGACACTGTATTATTATTATTACGATCTGTTATTGGTCTATTATTATTTATTATTATTAGTAGTAGTAGTAATAATAATAATAATAATAATAATAATAATAATAATAATAATAATAATAATAATACCTAAAAAGTGCCATTTTCTTTTGATTATATATTCAATATATTACATTTTGTATCGTACTACCAAAACAAGCCTGATCTTTTTAACATTACTGTTAATTTGAACTGAAGATTAAATATGGGTCATTCCATCCCAACTCAACCAGAGTCATTGCCTGACCGTCTCAGATTTAGCTAGAAAAATTCACCTGGGGGTTTTCGGGCCCGCTGAGTTCAGAAGTGCTAATCTTTTAAAAATGTTTTATTTCCCCTTCAACCCTTTACCCTGTAGGGGATGCAGATCCTAAAATGTTATTATTGCTGTAAGAACCATAGGGACCACTTGTTACAGTGATGCATTTGAAACTACTAAAACTTCAGTTAGGTGTGTTTTAAAAACACCTTCATATTAATTCATTTAAGTATAACAGAGGCAGAAGTGTTAAAGGGACTAGGAGCTCTTAAAATAAGCAAGTCCTCTTGGCCGGATGAGATTTTCTCCCAATACTACTAAAAGAAATGAAAGAAGTTATTTACAAACCACCAACCGAGATCATGCAACAGTCTCTTGATATAGGTTGTACTGACAAACTAGAGAATTGCAAGTGTAATACTGATCCACAAAAAGGAAGACAAAACCGAACCAGGTAACTACAGACCAATAAGCCTGACTTCTATTATATGTAAACTTGCTTAATTTTTTTGAGGATGCAACATCGACAATGGATAATTGCAAAGCATATGACATGTTTTATTTAGATTTCCAGAAATATTTTGACAAAGTCCTGCATAAAAGATTAATTCTCAAACTGAACGCAGTAGGGATTTAAGTAAATGCATGCACATGGATTAGGGAGTGGTTAACATGTAGAAAACATAAAATACTGATTAGAGGGATCAGTATTAGGTCCTCTGCTTCCTAATTTACATTAATGACTTAGATTGTTAAATTTGCAGATGACACAAAAATAGGAGACGTGGCAAACACTGCAGCAGCAAAGGTCATTTAAAATTATCTAGACAACATTCAGAACTGGGCATACACATGGCAAAAGACATTTAATAGAGAAAAGTGTATTGACAACTGAACTTTAAAAATCCCAAATCCTCAGATACCAAAAATGTTTTGCTTGATTCTTGTAGATCTCATCAACATACAGTAGCACTCAAAAGTTTGAGTTCACTTGCTTTAAACTGGGTTTTTTTCATAATTGACAATGTTTTACGTCGTATACGTTTCTGTAAATACTTGAAAATGAAAACACATGTTACAATATACAAAACAAAACATAAGGAGTATCAAAGCAATGTTCAAGAAAATTGAAAATTGTCTCTAAATCTTGTATTCCTCAAAATAGCCACCCTTTGCCTTAATAACAGCCTCACAAACACGAGGCATTCGGTTAACAAGTTTCAGCAGGAAATCACCTGACATGTCTTCCCAGCTCTTCTGCAGCAATTCCCAGAGATATAGGGCACTTGTGGGTAGCTTTGCTTTGACTCTTCTGTCCAGTTCGTCCCATACCAGTTTTATGGGATTGAGGTCTGGAGACTGGGCAGGCCAGATCATTAGATTGAGTTGTCCTTCACATTGCTTCTTCGCCAAATAGTTCTTGCACAACTTTGAGGTGTGTTTTGGGTCATTATCTTGCTGAAGAATGAAGGACTACCTAACTAGCCGTAATCCTGATGGAATGGCATGCCTCTGAAGTATGCTATGATAGCCATGCTGGTTGATCTTGCCATGGACTTGGTAAAGATCACTAACTCTGTTATCAGCAAAGCAACCCCAGACCATGACACTGCCTTCTCCATGCTTGACAGTGGGAACCACACATGCAGAATTCATGCGCTCACCCTCTCTGTGTCTTACAAATACTCTGCGGTTGGACCCAAATATTTCACATTTTGACTCAACGGTCCTTAAGACAGACTTCCACTCCTCAAACGTCCAGTTTCTGTGTTTTTTGGCCCAGGCAAGTCTTTTCCTCTTATTCTTAACAATGGATTCTGTGCAGCAATTCTTCCAGTTAGGCCAGCTTCACACAGTCTCCTCTGAACAGTTGATGTTGAAACATCTGTACTTCTAGTAGCATCTAGCTGAGCTTGTATTTCAGGGACAGTTAATCGCCGGTTTCGCAGACTTGTGACTTGAATGAACTTGTTCTCTGAGTCTGAGGTCACCCTTGGCTTGCCTGACCTTTTTCGGCCCTCATGAGTGCCAGTTTTTTTTCAAATCATTTGATGGTCTTGGCCACAGCAGTTACAGACAGTTGCAAAGTTCTTGCCATTTGTCTTAAAGATTGACCTTCATTTCTTAAAGTAATTACAGACTTTTTTCTTTGCTTAACTGAGCGTATTTTGCCATTTTCAGCTCCCTTACATTCAGGAATGACAAACTTGTGCCTATGCTACCTATATTTATAGTAATCATGGACCCTCACCTGTTAACAATAATTGGTGACAAAAGGTTAATTAGGTAACATGCTAGTTAACTCAGAGAACAAAGACACTTTTAGAGTTTATGGCACCTGCAGTTGAAACCAAACAAAATAAAACTTAAAAGCCAGGTATGAGGGGGCTCCCGAGCGACGCATCCAGTAAAAAGCACTTGCGTAAACTGTGATTACCCTTGTGGATGATAAAGTGGTTCTGAATGAATTTCTATCTGCTCCCGAGTGGCGCACCAGGTAAAGGCACTCCACGTGGACTGCAGGATGTGCCCTATAGTCTGGAAGTCGGCAGTTCGAGTCCAGGCTATTCCTTTGCCGACTGAGGACGGGAGCTTCTGAGAGGTGGCGAACAATTGGCCGAGTGCTGTCCGGGGGGAGAGGGGGGTTATGTCGGCCTGGGGGTCCTTGGCTCGCCACACACCTGCAACCCTTGGTCTGGCCTGGGCGCCTGCGGGCTTGCCTTTAAGAAGCTGCCCAGGGCTGCGTTGTCCTCCGACGCCGTATCTCTGGGTGGCTGCATGGTGAGTCTACAGTATGTAGAAAAGCAGGTGGCTAACAGCACACACTTTGGTCAGCGCAGGGTCAGCGGTGAGCTGAGTTAAAAAAAATATATATATTAGAAAATAACAATTTTTTTTTTTATAAAAAGCAAGGTACTTGTTTTCATTTTGTTTATTGATTCAATATGAATCTACAATTGTGTTTTAATATGGTAATTTTGTAGGTGTTCAGTCCTGGTGGAATTTCGCCCACTAGGGGCGAAATGCCAAAACATAATCTATTTATTGTCCTTAAAGCGGTGATCCCCCGCTTTATATTTTCATCGTACAATATAAAATGATAATATGTTTTCACAAGTAGCATACATCACACATATATATATATATATATATATATATATATATATATATATATATATATATATATATATATATATATATATATATATATATATATATACACACAATGGCTAGTTAAATTAATTAGCCACAAATTATACACCTGGTAGTGTACTGAAATTAGCTAGCTGCTTAAAAATAAAATACTAAGAGTGAGAGGATGGCTTTTTAAATGACCATTAACATAGCATATATTTAAATGGTTTATTTAGTCTTAGCAATTATTTAACTATATGTCTCGGTTTTTGAGCTTTAAAAATCTGGTCACCGTAATTTTCGAGCTGTTGCATACTTTTATTATTTACAATAATAAAATAAAACAAAATCCTAACTCCACACATGAGCTCTAACTAAACAGTTAAGGGAACCTAAACTATAAAACCGGACGACTAAGACGTTTATCGGTTGCCAAACACACAATTGAAATTTAAACAACAACGATTCACACAGTACCTTGTTGTAAAGCACACAGGTTTCTTCACCATGACCCCTTGCTGCACAAAGACTGAAGACTGCCCAGAACAAATATTTTCATTTAATTATATACCTTCTAATCGCAGGTAAGTGGCACTCATATATAATTAGAGCCAGGTGTACCTTTTCCTGGCTCCCTCCCATGACATTCGGGGGGATGTAGTTCCTTAGCCCCTCCTGAACTACATATATTTTTATGAGCTGCTCCCCCAATAAAAACCAGGGCTCAGACTGCGTCACCTGTCATTGCTTGTACTGTGGTTATAGAGATAGGAGTTTATAACAGAGGCTTGTCTCTAATGTGTGAAGAAGTGTCTCCTACCCGAATTCTTAAGTCCATCTCTTCTTGATTCCAGCTGTGTCCTCTGGTGCTGGTCTTTGTGCTGTGTCCTCTGGGGCTGGTCTCTGTGTTGTGCTTGGAATAGTGACAAGGGTTTCCTTTTAGGATTGTAAATGCTTCAATTGAGCTCCATCTAATCTTTCTTTGTTCCTGACTGAACAGATTCAGGTCCCTCATCCTGTTTTCATAAATAAGGTATTACTCAGTTAGTGTAGCTGGGTTGTTGTTCTGCCAGTGCTTGCTGGGACTTGCCTTTGCATTGGGAATTATGCTGTAAAACATCCTGGGGATGTGCAGTTCCTTTTTCAGGAGACAAAACCCTCTGGGCAAAAATGAATAAAAGAAATAAGCCTTCTCCTTTGATCTGATGTTAAATGATAGGTTCCTTAGGTAAACAGAATTCAGTTCAGCTCAGGGGAAACTGCATGCTATGTGCTGTTGACTGATAGCATGGCAGGTCTTGAACAGGCTCACAGCAGGCAGATAATAGGTAGGAGATCGCTAAGATCTCAACTTGAAAGGGTTTTTTTTTTTTCAGAGGCTTGTGTTTGAAGGAACAAAGTGAGTCTGAAAAGGTAAAAACAAGTTTGGAGCCATTCTGGAGTTTCTGTGCAGTGACAAATGTCAGAGGCTTGACAAAAATCAGGAATACCTGCCGTTAATGTAAAATAACATTTGTTTTTTCTAGAGTGATTATTGCTGGCGCTCAGTTGGTAGGTGCGTCCATCCTTATCCAGGAGAAATTCCTGTTTCACTGCAGGCTGGTCATCACTTAGGGTTTCACACACATTCCTCCAGCGTCTTGCAGACTAGCTACCTGCATATCCCACCAGAACCAATCCGCATCTTGCAGACTGGCTACCTGCATGTCTCTCCAGAAGATCATGTTAAAAGAAAGGGGGGGTTGATATTGTTGCTCAAGTTTGCAGTTAAATGCTGTACACAGCTATTCTTATGTGATGCTGAAATCTATAAAACAGTGATGGCTTTGTTGATACTTTTAGGAAATGAAACGGACCCTAAGCCCCTAATTGCAGGGGCATGGAGCTCATCCACTACTGTGTGTGTGCTGGGCTTGTCTCTGTGCTGTCAGTGAGCCTCTGTGAAGCTCTCCAGCTGTCAGCTATCCCAGTGATCTCGCTGGAGCTTTCAGCTATCTCGATGATCTCTCTGCAGCTGTCAGCTATCCCAATGATCTCTCTGCAGCTGTCAGCTATCCCTATGATCTCTCTGCAGCTGTCAGCTATCCCAGTGATCTCGCTGGAGCTTTCAGCTATCCTGATGATCTCTCTGCAGCTGTCAGCTATCCTGATGATCTCTCTGCAGCTGTCAGCTATCCCAATGATCTCTCTGCAGCTGTCAGCTATCCCAATGATCTCTCTGCAGCTGTCAGCTATCCCTATGATCTCTCTGCAGCTGTCAGCTATCCCAATGATCTCTCTGCAGCTGTCAGCTATCCCGATGATCTCTCTGCAGCTGTCAGCTATCCCAGTGATCTTGCTAGAGCTTTCAGCTGTCCCAATGATCTCTCTGCAGCTGTCAGCTGTCCCAGTGATCTGGCTGGAGCTTTCAGCTGTCCCAGTGATCTTGCTGGAGCTTTCAGCTATCCCGATGACCTCTCTGCAGCTGTCAGCTATCCCAGTGATCTTGCTGGAGCTTTCAGCTATCCCGATGACCTCTCTGCAGCTGTCAGCTATCCCAGTGATCTTGCTGGAGCTTTCAGCTATCCCGATGACCTCTCTGCAGCTGTCAGCTATCCTAGTGATCTTGCTGGAGCTTTCAGCTATCCCGATGAGCTCTATGCAGCTGTCAGCTATCCCAATGATCTCTTTGCAGCTGTCAGCTATCCCGATGATCTCTCTGCAGCTGTCAGCTATCTCAATGATCTCTCTGCAGCTGTCCGCTATCCCAGTGATCTTGCTGGAGCTTTCAGCTTTGCCGATGACCTCTCTGCAGCTGTCAGCTATCCCAGTGATCTTGCTGGAGCTTTCAGCTATCCCGATGACCTCTCTGCAGCTGTCAGCTATCCCAGTGATCTTTCTGGAGCTTTCAGCTATCCCAATGATCTCTCTGCAGCTGTCAGCTATCCCTATGATCTCTCTGCAGCTGTCAGCTATCCCAGTGATCTTGCTGGAGCTGACAGCTATCCTGATGATCTCTCTGGAGCTGACAGTCAGGCTGTGAGGGAATCTTCAACCATCAATCCACCTCCCCCACCAATTCGACTGCTAAACCATTTGAGATGCCGACTTCACATTTTCAGGGTATGAAAGTCTAACACCACCCTTCACTGTGACCTGTGATTTACGAGGACTGGCTCGGTACGCAGCTGTGTTATGTGATTCTCTGGGTGATGTTTGATCGTGTTTATCGTTCAAGAAAAATTAACCCTCTTGGCTGATGTAGACTGCTCATGTCTACAATACAATACGTATTTAAGAGCAGCTGAACACAGACTACAAATAATGTGAGTAATTGCAATAAGACCCAATCAGAATGATTGTAAACATCATGTTAGGGGTCAGAGCAAGGTAAGGGACAGTACTTTAAAGCTACTTCTTTAAGATATGAGTAATATTAATGATGTGCTCACCGTTGCCCTACAGCAGTGCTGGCTCCAGTGTGTCTGTCTGTCTGACTGATATGTGATGCAGTATGTGCATTGCATTCATGCCCATACCTGTGAGTACAGTATGGGTTATTCTGGGAGCTGTAGCTGCTGTAAATTGCAGCCTGTATCTGTGCAGTACTTACATGGTGTTCTCAATACAAGGAGATGAAGTGCTCCGCTGGGCAGCACACAAACTGCTCCGGGGTCTGGGAGCATTTCCTTTATGCATTATGCACTGTGGGGTCATTTTAGTGCCCTCTTTACTTTAAAAATAGTGAATATACTAAAAACAGCCAGTAACCTAACCACAAAGCTTATAGAAACTACTTTTACATGCAGGAGGCATTGACGCCAGGCCCTCACTGTGATATTTCATGCACAGTTTAGCTTAGTATGTCCAGTGTACATGAGTCACATGTTTATAGAGCCACGTACAATTGAGAGGAATGGTAGTTCCTCGTACAAGTTAGAAAAACTTGTTTGTAACTACCGTCTCTATACAGCTGCAAGAGTTTTGCTGTTTTCACCATGTTGCAGCGGCAAAAATAAATCACTTAGAATTACTATCTGTACCAGTACCAAAAGTCTGAAACTTTCTTACATCAAATGTGAAAAACGAACATAAATATCTCTTATACACAATGAGATATAAGTCATCAAACTAAGTTAAAATTGTTATTCTCCTTCCTCTTCCGTTTACGTTTTTAAGAGTGTGTAGCGACTGTTGAAACAGAAAAGCTAAATAACTGGACATCTACCAATCATGTGATTCCACATGTTGGTCCTGGTCAAAATAAACCAGGGATCGCAAGCAGTTTGATATCCACACCATTTATATTAAACAATGTATGTATGTTTTAAAACAGCACATATCACAGATGAACAAAAACAATTACCGTGGTTTGAACTTGCAACATGATGTCCTTGAAGAGCACACGGCCTTAGCCCGCTGCTTCATTGGGCAGTTGTTGAACTGCATTAATTTTTTAAGCTTACATCTGTGCCTGACCAGCTTTTGCTGAAAACGAAGGCTCTGCTCGATTCTAGAAATGCTCTACTTCCTGTTTGAAAATATCTAGTTTCCTGTTCGGATACCATAGAATGGAATTGTACACAAGAATCATGAATCTTCCTTGTCTAAAACTCTGATCTCTGATCAATTGTAGTTCCTTGTTTAATTAAAAAATAAATAAAGGAATAATTTATTAGGTAGAAATAAATAAATGCTTAAAAAATGCATAGAGGAATAAATATATTTAGAGAAAAAAAAAAAAAAAATAAATATATATATATATATATATATATATATATATATATATATATATATATATATATATATATATATATATATATAAATGTATAAATAAATTCATAAATAGCAAGCCAGAAAAATGTCATATTAACACTAGAAACCCCGCGGCGGTCATTTTGGCGGTTTTAAAATGTAGTTTTCTCCAGTCGTGTAACACATATGGGGCTGCGCGTTCCTGTACCTTGCTGTCCGTATGTATTAAATATTCTCACAAAGCATGAAACGCGGGAGTGCAGAAATAAAGGAGATATATTACATTATACCTAAAACCCCCGGGAGCAGTCACATTGACGGCCACACAGAAAACCTTTGATGTTTTTTATACCCCTCCCCTGTTCTCTGCCTTTCAATAATTTTATCTGGAGTTCTTTTGAAAGTGCCTTGGTGCTCGTGGTTGAGTCTTTGATATGAAATGCACTACCCAGCAGAGGGAACCTACAGGAACTGCTGAATTTATCCTGAAATCATGTGAATCGCTACAATTTAACACAGGTGGAGGCCACTTAACTTGATGTGTGATTTTGAAGGCAACTGGTTACACCTGAGCTAATTTAGGATTGCTATTACAAGGGGGGTGGACACTTATCCAAACAAGCTATTTCAGTTTTTATTTTTAATTATTTTTTAACAAATTTCTAGAATACTTTTTTCACTTGGAAGATGTGGGGTAGGATGTGTAGATAAATGAAAAAATAAAAAAAAATTAATGCATTTAAATTCCAGGCTATAAGGCAACAAAAGGTGAACATTTTGAAAGGGGTGTATAATTTCTCTCTGCACTGTGTGTGTGTGTATATATATATATATATATATATATATATATATATATATATATATATATATATATATATGAAGAGTTTAGATGCAAACGCAATATTTGCTATTTGCACCAAAACTGAGCTAAAAGCAGGATCATTCATCTCTAAGTGCCTGCTTTCTGATGTTCAGTGTCCTTTATCCTCAAAACACTCTACACACCACGTTAAATACAACTCACATTATCGTTTCTTTCCATAACTCGATATCCGCCAGGCTTCTAATTTAGCATAATCTGACATATCCACTGAGCCAATCGGCATGCAGCATCACAGTCGTGTGACCCTATTATGGCAGCGCCCAGGAGTAGTATAGTAGCATATTTAATCTTGTTAATTGTGATTTTATGATTAAATGGTGAATAATTAAAAAACATGCATTTTAAGTCAGTTTTCTAACAGGGTGTAGCAATGGTGAATAAGCATTCACAAATAATGCTAAGAAAACTGTCACTCTGTGAAAACTGTGAAACCTCCCGTCTTCAATCTCACTTGCAGTGCCAACCCCATTTAATGGTGTTTTCCGTTTGTGTTCTCCTTATGCATGAGATGAGAAATTTATCGTTTGAATTTACTGAAACATGTTGCATCTTTAGAAGTAAGTGTAAAGTCATTTTACAAAAAATGTGGGGATTTTTACTTGGTTACGACTCTGACTGAAGATGTCATTAGTAAAGGGAGCCAGTTGTACTAAAGAGGTCAAACAGTAGGTCACGTTTTACTAAACATTTAAAAACTAATAAACAAACAGTTACCATAATGGACACTATCATAGTATGTTGCTTAAAACATAATAACACAATATTCATAATAAAGTTGAGTTCTTGTTTATAAACAGTAACAAGTTTAAAGCTTGGGACTCCCTGTCTGTAGCTTGGTGTTCTTTACATTATCATCAGCGTATTTTAAGTGATTGAAAGCTGAAATTACTTTTTTAAAAACACACTTTTCTTAAACCAATACAGTATTGGTAAGCGTTAATCAGTTTGTTTGAAAACCAGGCTTTAATCACACAGGCGTGATTCCATGAGTGCTGCGGGGCTCAAGCACCAATGGAGGAAAATAAGGTCCTGCACAGTGCAAATAAATCACCTGTTCTGTCAAATTATAGTGAGGATGCTCTACAAGCAGAACTGTTATTGCAGCATTTAAAAATATAAAATCAATTTATACAAAGACTCCCAGCTTTCTTGAAAAGATCTGCATTTCCCTTGTTTTTCTTTTGTATTTGTTTTGCTCTCATTAGTATCTATTGTAGATAAGGTGTCCATCAGTTCTGGCAGATTCTACTGTACTTACTGAGGTGGTTTTCTCCCACTGCTAATTAAAAAATATAACCACCTAGCTATTTCATCCCGACGGCTCAACCTGCGTCATGCCTACTGTGGATGTCTGTAACCAGATCCAGACTGCCGTGCTTGATCGTATGCGTGGAGAGGACATTCATCTTATGGATGTGGACTGCCCTTGTAACTTCCAGAGAAATGTGCAGAAAAAAATGAACTTATACAAGGCTAACTGCAGTCATACAGCTGGACTGGAAACTACCATACGAGTCAAAATAGGCTGCAAACTGGTGCTTCGCAAGAACATTGATATTGCCACTGGTCTCATCAATGGGGCAATAGGGAAGCTTCAAGCTGTTTCCTACTATCTGGAAAACACAAGTATGGTCAAAACCATAACCATCTAATTTAACAATGGAGTCACCCATCGTTTTAAATCGTGGACAGAGTCATCAAGAAGCTGCTTGATGAGATTCTGGGATCAATAAAAGCTACTAACAACCAAACAAGCAAGATGGGCCGAATGGCCTCCTCTCATTTGTAAACTTTCTTATGTTCTTATGTTCAAGAGCAATTCCCAGTCATTGGTGCTCATTCAATCACCATTCACAAATGCCAGGGTATACTCTAAAAAACAATTAGGATGGATCTTGGTAACTCTATGATTTCTTCTTATGGACAAAGTTTTGTTGCACTTTCCAGTTACATCCTTAAATGGTGTCCATCTTATCAACTTTTTGACCCCACCTGCATTAAGGCACCTCAAACTGCCCTAAATTGATAAGTTTGAAGGAGACCAAGACGCACAAGGGACACAAGATAAAAGAGCATTTTGCATTTTGCATTTTACCCACCGAGCCATCACTAATGTTCAGGAACAGCAAAAGCCTCAATCTTCTAAGAGAACACTTGCACTTACACATCCATTCAGAGGCTTGAGCAACCCCACTTTCACCTCATGCTATGCAAATACAACATTGCAGTGCCTTCTTCACTTGAAACCTCTGAAGGATTCATTAAAAAGCAGTCAACAAGAGGCTGTCAGGAGCTTTGTTTACAACTGTGAACACTTGCCATCCCCTGCATCTCTAACTACTGTGGATATTTGTCAGGAGAACCCTTCAATAGAACCCTTCAATAGAGGTGAGCAGCAAGATGTTGCAGAGTTTCTCACCAGATTGTCTGGAATTTGTCCTGAAGTATCTCGTATGGTTTCAGTCACAATAAGTCATGACATTCTCTGTGCTAGATGTAACTGCTGCTCATCAAACCGACAGGTGTTGCATGTTTACCCTCTACATGTACCTGCTGGTACACATTCCATGTGATTGGAAGAACTAATTTATAGAAATGACAAATGGGCAACTATTCTTCTCCAATCATGAAGCGTGAACTTATTCAGTCAGCAGGAAGAATGATTGCAGTCCAATCGAGACAGGACTGTTACAAAGCGACACAATGCCAAGTTTACTGCTGTGCAGAAGAGCAAAATTACTCTGGACAACAGAAATGACCAATTTTCTTCCATTATCATACACCAAGGACAGGGCGTTACTTCAGGACACTATGTGTCTCTTCTTGCTGAGGGTACTACTGGAAAATGGGTGCATGTAAATGGTGCACTCATTGAAGTCAAACCATGGCCAACAAATGCAAAGGACATGGACATGGCCTTTTATCAAGAGTTATAATGCTTTACAAGTGCCTTACATTGGCCTAACATCATAACACCTCTATAACAAGGAGAATAATGGGTTTTTTCAGCTTTAAAATGTGTTAGTGTACTACCCTTTAGCACTGACATGCATCTGTACCCTTTTAACCATTCATAACATTGTTGTTTTGTACCTACGTAAATATCAATATATCAATATCTACCAAAACAGACATATTGTTTTCACCACTCACTGATGTACATTTGCAGCTAAAACAACACAATGTTTACACTTTCAATATTGTCCAAAAGTCCCGTCTACCATTATTTTACCTTCAAATATTTTCTCATTTCTCTTCTCGTACTTATTACTCTTGTCTTGTCTGTCTGTCTGTCTGTTTACCGTACACATTCTCGAATAGCTTTCCCTCGCTTTATTCATTATTTGATGAAGTTAAAAAGGAAGTGATGTCTACAACATAAAAATTGTTAATGTAAAAAAAATGTTAGAAAAACGCAACAGCTGTTTAAAGTGCTGATATCAAACACAAAAGCCCAAGTCAGGAGAAAAAAATGTTGTGTCCATCACCTTTCCAGTTGTGCCTATTTGCTTACTATTTGACAAGGTTGCCCCACTTGTTTCTCCTGACTTGGGCTTTTGTGTTTGATATCACCACTTTAAACAGCTGTTGCGTTTTTCTAACTTTTTTTTTTACATTGACATGTTTTTATATATATATATATATATATATATAATATATATATATATATATATATATATATATATATATATACACAGTGCCTATAGAAAGTCTACACCCCCTTTGAAAATGTTCACCTTTTGTTGCCTTATAAGCCTGGAATTAAAATCGTGTTTTTTTTTCATTATTTATCTATACATCCTACCCCACAACTTCCAAGTGAAAAAAATATTCTAGAAATTGGCAGGAAATTAATTAAAAATAAAAACTGAAATAGCTTAGTTGGATAAGTGTCCACCCCCCTTGTAATAGCAATCCTAAATGAGTTCCGGTGTAACCAGTCACCTTCAAAATCACACACTAAGTTATGTGGCCTCCATCTCTGTTAAATTATAGTGATTTCTCTCTGGTGGGTAGTGCATTTCAAAGCAAAGACTCAACCATGAGCACCAAGGTGCTTTCATAAGAACTCTGGGACAAAGTTGTTGAAAGGCACAGATCAGTGGATGGGTATAAAAAATATCAAAGGCCTTGATTATCCCATTATCTGGCAACCCTGGTTTCTAAAATCTAGTTTTCAGCATTGGAAGTAAAATAGTAGAAATGGACAACAAAAAAAACAACGTATATTTCAGCTAATGATTGTTTCAAGATATTTCTCAAAGAAACTGTACATGCAGATTGAGGTCATTTTTTTGCATATGTCAATTTGTCTGGAGAAAATACGATCGACCGCTACTTAGCTACAGAATCACACATTAAACAAAAGGCTACTACAGAGGCTGCTGAACAGAATGTAAAATAAACAGCTTTCAGAAACCAAACTGGAAAGAGAGCGCAGACAAAAAGCATTCCTGTCTGCAAGTTAAATCAATACTAAAATGATGTAGCACAGCCACCTCGCTTCAACCTGCTGCTTACTTTTTCACAGTTAAATTTTAGACCCAGATAGCCACGTTTTCTTTGTTTTGACTCGGTACTAGTAAAATATATCATTGGATGGGACAAATAACACGACAACGAACGTGCTGCATACATTGCCTTTATTAAAGTAAGCCAGATGCCCTTGGGTAACTGAGTTTTGGTGCTGTTTCTAATCGATTTCCACATCTGTATAACTTTGCAAAGCTTTGCCTTACACTTCATACCAATCCAGTGTATGCAGAACATGCAGTCTCATGTATGGGCAAGTCAACTGCAGGGGATGCTGCATGCTTGCTTTTAACAAATGACAGCACTCTGTTTTAGTAAGGAAGCAAGTACCACTATTTTTAGGCTTTATAGTGTTCTGAAATAATGTCTACTTGGGTTTATTTAATGTTTAAACGGGTCCACGAAATGTGGACGTAATCCTAATTTTATTCCGCAACTTACCCGTGAAAATAAGTAAATTTACTGCGATTTAAGTAGACCCCTAGTTATAACTACTGCAGAACGGACAGAGTAATTCAAAATAATTGAAAGTCATTTATAGTGATTAAAATTATAGAAGTGGGTTTGATCAAGATGTAAACTGGTATAAGTGCAGTTGGATTTTAGAGCATTTTACAGCACTGGGGAATCCCCCTCTTTGCTGCAGTGTCTTGGTGTGTAGAGCTGAGCTATATGTAACAACTGGAATGCTCTAATTTGTGCTCTCTCTCTCCAGGGGAGCACCTGCGGATTTGCCCCCAGGGCTACACCTGCTGCACTAGCCAGATGGAGGAGACGTTCTCGAACCTGAGCCGCAGAGAGTTTGAGGGGCGGGTGAAGGAGGCGGGCCGATCTCTGCAGGCCATGCTCAACGCACAGCACAAGAACTTCGATGGTGAGCACTGGACTTGAGCTTACTGTGGGGATACAATGGTGGAAAGGCAGGGCTGGCAAAAAGAGTCCTATTGCACAACAGTTTCAACTACTCCAGGTTTTAATACAAGCCTCTTTTGCTACAGTGTGCTCAGGAGCATCTTATAGAACTCATAGTAAAACCATTAATGGATCAAACTGCTATGCAATGGAGGCCATGTTTCCATCCCTGGGACATATTCTGCTGCCACACAAGGCAATGCAAGACTAGCTTAGCATGTGAATTGCTTTAACAAATTTAGAAAGACAAACAGCCCTAGTTGTAGTCCTTAATTTATATGGCTCTTTCTGGAAAAACATACTTGTGGTATGAATAGGGTAGCTCATGAAGTGATGTCACTAATCAGAAGAATATCTTACCCAATAGCCTTGAATCCACTAATCATCTAACCTCTACTGCGTAGCCTCTGCAGATTATGCATATTCAAGGTGCTGGACATACAGGACTGCACTTCATACATCACTGATACTTTTTTCAAATCCAATGTTGGTTAGGACAAGTAATTGAGAGAAACTGGTTTGAAGTTGTTAGGTATTAATTAAATGGAATAAAATGTGTTAATTTCTGAACACAAAACAGTGTGGTCCCTCAGTTTCCCTTGTTTACAGTTATTGAGTATCAGTCAATAACAATATGACAATGTTATTTAATGTAGAGCCGGTCATGCTCAATCTAACTAAAACATATTTATATTTGATAAGTTGATTATTTGTCTTTCATTTCTTGTATCTTTTTTAAATGAAATCTTTTTTCACTTTCCTTAGTTTCCTTGCAAATGTGTCATCTTTCCAGTGAGTTGTGGGATTGTAGTCCTGGGCAAGGTGTTCTGTGTGATTAACGAAGGTCACATCTCCCTGACGAATCAGGTGCATTTGCTTGTTCTGCAGCAGATATTCTGGTTAGTTATTGTCCTCGGTACGGCAGTACAGCACTAAAAATATCAGCGCCCCGGATGAGAGGAAAATTAATTTTCAAGTGGCTTTTAAAACTCAATTGCCATTGATTGGTACTCGATTGTAATGGTGAGGGAAGGACAGAAGTTGACAATATATGGTGGATATTTTGTGGAGCTAATCTACGTGTTTAATCAAACTGATAAAGGCATGTTCTGAAACTCTGTGGCTTGGGCAGAATGTGGTCATACTTGTGCATAATACAGAAAGTCAAAGGCAAGAACAAGCATGCAAGATTCAATACTGAACTGTTTACTGCTTCTTGTTTGCAGCGCTGCAGTTAGTCAAGGTTTTTAAAGGGAGATTTCATTTCTTTAATGTTTACTATTCCTAGCAAGGGTAGGCATCGCATATCTGCAAATGGTGTCACGTAAACGTACCAGCAAAACACCCTTTCCCACGCCTTTCCCATGCTTCTACTATGCATTATAAAATGCATAGTCGCCTTGTTTTTTAATGTGCTTTACCATACCTTTCTGGGTTTACGTATGCTTTCCTATGGGGAACATTACCTAAGGATTATCATTGGCAGTCAGGTCTGCCAAACCATCCTCAGTGGATAGCAGTCTCTGATTCCTGCAGAGGAGGT
Source organism: Polyodon spathula (assembly GCF_017654505.1). Classification (NCBI taxonomy): domain Eukaryota; kingdom Metazoa; phylum Chordata; class Actinopteri; order Acipenseriformes; family Polyodontidae; genus Polyodon; species Polyodon spathula. Next base: position 47,018,011 of record NC_054544.1, read on the forward strand.
GTACTGCTGTGGGAAACTGAAGTCTGTTCTCAGCTTGTGTATATCCTGTCAGTCATGTGAGGGAAGGAGTTCTGGAATGTTGTATTGAAGTGAGGCAGATGCAATGAAATTCCAGCATGCTTCCCTAATGGTTATTTTCCACTGGTTTGATATTACAGTTTACTTGTTAGTCTGGAAGTACAGACTGAGGCTGTGACATGCAGAGTGGCACTCTGCGGGCTCACCTTCCATTCCTTAAGGCTGCAGACAGGGACACTGTGACAGAAATACAATGATTCTTGATTGTAAATCTCCCTTCAGATGTGAGGGTGCTAAGCAGCGAGAACAGAGTTCTTTGGACATGCTGGCATGATAGTTCTTTCTCAGGATTCAAGGGAAGTCGGCCAGCCTGGAAGGGGCGAGACTCCGTTGCAATAACACATTGACCCGGAAGGGAAACGACGTGGCAGCCGCAGATTGGAGAGGCGGTTGCACTCATTCACCGAGGGGTCATGTGTGACAGCATAAAGGGATGGGTATTTTCCATACCTTACTATGCTTTTTGTGTGCTTTTTATATCCCCATTTTTAAGTGCAGGGCTTCCTTCTCACAGGGTCGACTGGACATAATAAATGATATGAGACAGGCTCGACTGGACATATTAACTGATATTGCATTTCTATTAGATATTTCTCCTATTCCAGTACCCAATTCACTATACATTCCTTTACTTTTATTATGGTAAACTTTTATAAGGAAGCCTGTTTAAAATATATGGACATGAAAGAGGCTAGTTCTTGAGGTAATGTGTTCCCGATGCTGTCCGCAGGGGAGTGTGCAGAGCACAGGCTGTGCTGTTTCTTTAATCTCTGGCAGGGGCTGCTGCCCACGCCATGAGGTAGCCAGCTCATTCCAGCGGCTTGCGTGCAGTCTGTGCTCTGTGGCTCTCACAGAAATCACTGGCTAGTGTCGTGTTTGTCAAGTTGAGAGTGAACAACTGCAACAGCACCAGGGTGCACACAGAATGGGGGCCAACCAATGAGCAGGGAGCAAACAGGCAGCAAACAGCAGCTGTGTGTGTGTGCGCTTCTGTGTGTGTCTGTACGTGTGTGTCTGTGTGTGTGGGGGGGGGGGGGGGGGGGTCTTCCTCTTAACTGTTGCTATGGCTGCCAATATGAAAATATAAATGACTAGTACTCTGGAAATCATGCCTAAAGGATGTTCCTCAGAACAAGTTATTGAGTGTCATAACCCAGGGGTGTATGGAGGCATACATTTTGAATTTGTATTGTTTATAATTTGTATTGTTTTTAAAATCTGTGTTTAGTTTAAAATTATTCATAAGTTTAGGATCACATACATACCTTGGTACCCTTTAATGCAGAGGTTCTCCACCACTAGGGGGCCTTGAGGAAGTTTCAAGGGGTCCTCCAAAAAGAATGTGTTATTTTCCCTGCATGCTTATGACATGCTGAAACCTGTTATTGAATGCATAATGATACCTCTTTTTTTATATATTTCTTATGCAGTTAAGAGGACAGAGCACCAAAGCTTAGTAATCATAAGCTACATCAAAAGATGTGTATGTCAGTCTTTCGAATTTAAATGTTCAGCAGTATCTATCAGATGGGAATTACCTTGAGGAACTTGATAATGGTGAAGGCCTTCTTTGGCTGTGGCCACTAGAATGTAACACAGACGAGGATGATTGTGAGGGACTCTGCCTGCCCTGGTAATTAGAACCAGACCTTTGCAGCAAGGGATGCCTATATATTTAGCTTTGTCTGTGTCATTTGATGATGCCATTGCGTAAAATTTGGGTTTCTCTGCTTTTGAAGGATTCGGCATCACTGGGCTTCCTGTAAAGAATTTGATGGTTAAAATTATATTCATGTTTCATATTTAATCATTATCAAGCACAACATTTTGCATATTCATTTTATATATATATACACACACACACACACACACACACACACACATACAGTGCCGTGAAAAAGTATTTGCCCCCTGTCTGATTTTCTGCATTTTTGCATATTTCTGACACTGAATGTTATCAGATCTTCAACTAAAATCTAATATTAGATAAAAGGGACCCTGAGTGAACAAATAACACAAAATTATTAAAGAAAGTTATGCACCCAAAGCCCCCGTGTGAAAAAGTAATCGCCCCCTTAGACTCAATAACTGGTTACGCCACCTTTAGCAGCAATAACTGCAACCAAACGCTTCCTGTAGTTATTGATCAGTCTCTCACAGCGCCGTGGAGGAATTTTGACCCACTCTTTCATGCAGAACTGCTTTAACTCTGTGACATTTGTGAGTTTTTGAGCATAAACTGCTCGTTTCAGGTCCTGCCACAATATCTCAATGGTTTTAGGTCTGGACTTTGACTAGGCCATTGCCATTTCTTGTTCTTCAACCATTCTGATGTAGATTTACTGTGTGTTTCGGATCATTGTCTTGCTGCGTGACCCAGCTGCATTTCAGCTTCAGCTCATGGACAGATGGTCTGACATTCTCCTGTAGAAGTATTTGATGCAGAGCAGAATTCATGGTTCCTTCAATGATGGCAAGTCATCCAGGTCCTGGTGAAGCAAAGCATCCCCAAATCATGACACTACCACCACCATGCTTGACCGTAGGTATGAGGTTCTTACTGTGGAATGCAGTGTTTGGTTTTCACCAGACATAACAGGGCCCATGTTGGCCAAAAAGTTCCACTTGTGACTCATCTGTCCATAGAACATTGTTCCAGAACTCTTGATGATCATTGAGGTGCTTTTTGGCAAACTTGAGACGAGCATTCATGTTCTTCTTGGTGAGCAGTGATTTCCGCCTTGCTACTCTGCCATGAATCCCATTTTTGCCCAGTGTCTTTCTGATGGTGGAGTCATGAACACTGACCTTAGCCGAGATGAGAAAGGTCTGCAGATCCCTGGATGTTGTTCTAGGGTTCTTTGTGACTTTCTGGACGATTTTACGCCTTGCTCTTGGAGAGATTTTGGCAAGAGGGCCACTCCTTGGAAGATTCACTACTGTGCCAAACATTCTCTATTAGGACAATATGGCTCTGACTGTGGTTTGATGGAGCCCCAGAGCCTTAGAAATGGCTTTGTAACCCTTTCCAGACTGATAGGCATCAGCTACTTTTTTTTCCAGAGGTCTTCAGGAATTTCTTTTGTTCATGGCATGATGTGCCTCTGGAACCTGTGTGCTGACAACTTCACTCTGATGGTAAGGGCCAAAGTTAGTCAGATTTATATTGGGCAGGGCTGACCCAAATCAGGCCTGATTGTTAACCAAAGTATTCAAACAGCTGACCCTAATTATCCCTTTAATTGGGTTGAGTTAACTAGGGGGGCAATAACTTTTTCACACCTGAAGATTGCATGTTTGATTACCTTGCACACCAAACAAATGAAAGAAACACAAAACTTTGGTGTCATTTGTTTTCTCTAAACAAAAGAGAGTCTAACTAACTAGATATATGAAACCCATCTAGGGTTTTCTGGGTAGATCCCAAAGACACTGCAGTATTCAAGGCTATTTGTTTTTTGTTTTTTGTTTTGTTTTTAAATGTCGTGTTTCATAGCTGTACAGACATTCTATGTCATTACCCATCTGTGCTTCAGCTTTATTTGGATGATTGCCTTTACCTTGTTTTAATCTCCTGTTCCTCTCCAGTTTCTCTGAGATACGAACGTACCAGCTTTACATCTTTTTTTAATTTTTTTTTTCCGTATTCTCATTTTGTTGATCATTAATGAACATTTCTGTACTGTGGGTGTTGTCGAGTGGTTGAAAACGACACATTTTGTGTTTGAATTGAAAGTGATGGTCTCGGATTATGAAAATATAGCCTTCATTCATTTATAATATATATTGATTTGCAGAAGTATTCACTCCCTACCAATGATGTCATATTTTGTTGAATTACAAATAATGTATGCACAGTTCTTCAAACAAACTTTTTTTTTTTTATTCAAAGCTGTAGTTGTTAAACTGAACACTGTTAAATGTCAGCAAAACTTGCAAAAAAAATGTCCAAAATGAAATTTACTGGTTGCATAAGTATTTAGCCCCTTAAGTCAGTACTTGGCAGAAGCACCTTTTGCAGCAATTACTGCTATAAGTCTTTTTGGATAGGTCTCTACTAGCTTTGCACAGTAGGATGGTGAGATTTTTGCCAGTTGTTCACAGGAAAATTGCTCCAGTTCTGATAAGTTTGTTGGTCGATGGACTACAATCTTCAAGTCTCGCCATAAATTTTCAATTGGATTCAAGTCAGGACTTTGACTGGGCCACTCAAGAACATTAAAATCTCTTCTTTTTCAACCACTCCAGTGTGGCTTTGGCTTTGTGCTTCGGGTCATTGTCCTGCTGAAATGTGAATTTCCTCCCCAGTTTCAGAGTCGTGGCTGACTCAAAGAGGTTTTCCTCAAGGATTCGCCTGTACTTTGTACCATCCATTCTCCCTTCTATCCTGACAGTCCCTGCTGAAGAGAAGCATCCCCATAACTTGATGCTGCCACCACCGTGTTGACTGGGTGATGTGCAGTGTTGGGCTTGTGCCAGACTCTTGCAGTGCTTGGAATTTAGACTGAAAAGTTATATTTTTGTCTCGTCTGACCACAAAACCTTTTTCCACATGTCTGCAGTGTAGGACATATTCCCTGAGCATGATAATACATGAATGTGTATTGGAAATATAACTGGATTCATTAATGAAACTCTGTATCTCGAGAAACAGGACAAACTGCTGTGTCTTGAGAAGGAGGCCTCTGGTTTGCAGACAAACTGAACTATGTGACCTATTGATTAGAGGACAAGTGCCTGAACTACATTTGAAAGAGTATCACACCATCTATCTTTCTTTTTGCTTAGCTGGAAGTGCAATTTTAGTTCATCCCAATGAGACAAAATCATAGCGCTGCAATCATAGATAGTGATCCATCTTGTCATTGACAGCTGTAGTATTTTCAGAGGGCAGTACCATCGCTGATGAGTTTGTAGACTTGTAGCCTCTGACTCTTGATTGCTGTGAAAATACCACCTGTATGTATGTGAAACCAAGAACTCTATTCCTAGGTAGCGTCTCAACTGCTTTACTTGCACGTGATTGCAGGGAATGATATACGCGTTTTACCAGGACAAGGTTGAGATTTTTTTCTTTGAGACGTGTGTACACCGAATTATGCCTCCTGACCATCACGCTGCATCCGTCAGTGCCGATTCCAAAGCATTTTGAAAATTTCAGGCTACAGCTTTCAATGAACTTAAGTAAATGAGTCGAAATGGCTTCCCAAAAATGTCGAGATTATTTTGTTCAGAGATTTGCTGAAATAGCAGATAACTAAACACTTTGCTTGTCACTCGTATGACAAGCGAGTACTCAACATCACCAATGTCTTGAAGTAAATCTCTCTGCATTTCAGGACCTATGACATTGTTGATGAGTGCTATGCCTTGGTTCTGTGCAGTTTCACATCCTTCTCACACAATGTTTCAGCCAATTCTCCGAGGTGATCTACTGCTTTGTATACTGGTATGGCATGCAATAAAAGCAGCAGTTTTCAACTTTGCTGGCAATTGTATCTACTGGTTATGTTGGTATTGCCAAGTCAGAGATTGTTTATTTCCCAGCTTTGTGTTAGTTTATAGCAACTTATCTCAGATTTTATAAAAAAATGTTTCAATTTAGCACAGGCCTATCTTCCAGCTGACAAAAAAAAATATTAGTAATTTATAATTTATATAATAGGTTCACAGTGCATAAGCTTAACATATTTTGAAGTTATAGTTAGGTGTATATGATTAGATATAGTTTAACTGAATATTGAAATAAGGACTAGACTGCCTACCTGGGGTTTCTTGAAGGCTCTGTGATGAAAATGGAGCACAGCTCTTCTTGTGTTTCTCTGTTTCAGCGTGATCAGCTCTAATTCACTTACACAGAGCCTTCATGTCATCACCCTTTACAGGCCATATCCACTCTTTGAGACCAGACTCTTTTTCCCACAATTTAGTGTAGCATTTACCATATTTAGCCCACTGTGGCAAAACTGTTATTTATGTGCAGGTGATCAGTGAACAGACAAGTATAAGAACATAAGAAAGTTTACAAACGAGAGGAGGCCATTCGGCCCATCTTGCTCGTTTGGTTGTTAGTAGCTTATTGATCCCAAAATCTCATCAAGCAGCTTCTTGAAGGATCCCAGGGTGTCAGCTTCAACAACATTACTGGGGAGTTGATTCCAGACCCTCACAATTCTCTGTGTAAAAAAGTGTCTCCTATTTTCTGTTCTGAATGCCCCTTTTTCTAAACTCCATTTGTGACCCCTGGTCCTTGTTTCTTTTTTCAGGCTGAAAAAGTCCCTTGGGTCGATACTGTCAATACCTTTTAGAATTTTGAATGCTTGAATTAGGTCGCCACGTAGTCTTCTTTGTTCAAGACTGAACAGATTCAATTCTTTTAGCCTGTCTGCATATGACATGCCTTTTAAGCCCGGAATAATTCTGGTCGCTCTTCTTTGCACTCTTTCTAGAGCAGCAATATCTTTTTTATAGCGAGGTGACCAGAACTGCACACAATATTCAAGATGAGGTCTTACAAGTGCATTGTACAGTTTTAACATTACTTCCCTTGATTTAAATTCAACACTTTTCACAATGTATCCGAGCATCTTGTTAGCCTTTTTTATAGCTTCCCCACATTGCCTAGATGAAGACATTTCTGAGTCAACAAAAACTCCTAGGTCTTTTTCATAGATTCCTTCTCCAATTTCAATATCTCCCATATGATATTTATAATCCAGGTGCAAAGTTTGTTTAATGATTTTTATGTCCTGTTGCTGACGGCAAAACAAACAGTAAACAATAATGATGGTAAGTAATACAGTGGCATGTATTACTTACTTTATAATCCCCAGGTTGGTTCTGAAATAATAGTATCATTTATTGTACACCCACACGAAACACAAAACACAAGTCTGTTAGTGTGTGAATTAGTGCTTGTGGTGCAAATACAGTATTTGTGATACAGTGCAGTGCTGTTCCGGGTTTGTACTGGCCTCTGGCGACAGCTCCGGAACATGTTAGCTGTCTAATAACAACAAGCAACAATTAGACAACACAAACAAACACTCGCTATACAGATACAGAAAACACAGGTCCTTCCGGGTTCTTTTTCATAAACCAAAACGAATTAACAGATTACGTCGCTTCGACCACCTACTTATACCGTCATTCATGACCCCTTGGTAAACGATTGCAGCCGCTCCTTCAATCCATGGTTCCCACATAGTATCCCTTCCAATTCGTTGCCTGATTGGTATAAATAGAAAATGAGAAATGTTGGTTGGCCAATGTATGAGATGTCAAATCAGAATCATGCATTTTATGGGTTACCACTTACACTTTATTTAGCATATTTGTGTAGTTATTGCAAGTGTACCGATCTTAGTTCCCACAGGCAGGGGTTTTGCACAGGCGGAGGTGGGACGTGAACCTGGGACCGCCTGCACTGAAGCATAGCGCCAATACCGCTGTACAAAAGAGCTGCCTCACTTGCAGGACCCTGCCACCCTGACCCTTACTCCCTTGCATGCAACACAAGCACAAATAATGTAGAAATGTTCTGTGCTCATTTTCACCAAGCGACCAAGGCTTAAACAAGCCCAAAATATACCAATAAGCGGCAAAGCAAAATTGTAAGCAACTGCGTGGATGGACAAGCCCAATTCCACATTTAAATGGAACTGGCAACACTGGTTGTGTTGCTGCGAGTAAGACTGACAGCTGAGAGCTGTCTCAGTCAGAACTGTGATGCGAGCAAGGGGGTGTGGCCACTGGACTGCATGTTCTGTTTGTAATGGTTCTGTGATTTGGTTTGTTTATGTTCTGTTGTTAGCCACACTGGACCTGCAGGGAGGTATAGTAGCCTTCATCCTAGCTTGCAAAAGGACACTCACAGAACTGTTCAGGGAAGTGCACCGTCTGGTCTGGACAGCTCCAGAGAGGAGGGGGTGGGGGGGGGGTGCTGTGGTTGGCTGAGGCTAATAACAATGTATCTGTTCATGTTTATCTGTTCAACTCCACTAAACAGACAAGTTTACCCACTTTTATTTACCACTACACCAGTACATACCAAGGACCTCAAATCGACGTACAGTCAACGTCAGAAGAAGACGCTGTTGCAACGTCACTAAACTGATATTGATTGCAAGGTTGTATTTTGGTTGTCTGACGTCATGACCAAAATTCAATCAAGAGTGCATTTTTGCACTATGACCAGGTCATCTGGTTGTGTGTTTTCGCGATGCGGTCACTGGACCAGTGAACGGGGTTTGTGGCATGGTTCATGGTTGTAACCAGTGCCATAGAGTATCATTAAGGTGAGTGCACTCTGATGGCGCTTGGTAATTCAAAGACCCTTTTTAATAGGTTATGTGGATTCGGGAGACATAAACTAGTCCCTGTTTATAATGTTGCTTCAATGACTACCTTGTGCTTGCAGTGCAACTCAAGGACCATCTGGATAATAGAAAGTTTAAGTCTGAGATTTACCTTGGGAAAGCTGAAAATTGGTTATTTTTATTAATGTAACGCACAAGATCAAATAGTGTGGCTGCTTTTAAAAGCCTTAACCCTTAGCAGTCCATTTATTCAGCACCTGTCAGGCGCGTCAGGTCCAGTTTATTTTCATATGTACTGTTCAAGTATTTTTTCACAGTAAAACATGTTTAAAAGGCCCTGCATATCAACAGGATACTCAGTACTGCATCTCCAGCCAATCCCCATGCCTTGTTTGGTGTATTCATCACATAACTCTTCATAGGGCTAGGTGGTTTGTGGCAACCGCCCCATATGTGCTGCAGTATTGCGCGGCGTCTGCTTTATTCTTAAATGAGTAGCAGTAAGCCTGGCCAGGTCAGTTCAATTTTCTATATTCGTAAGTAAAGTTGTTGCAGGTGTTCTGTGATTTTTAATTCTCACAAGATATCTTATAAAGAAACTGTCCAGGCATTAGCTTAAAAGAAAATTATATATTTTTAAACTGTGCCTTAAAACCGTTTTTATATTGTACTGGTTTGTGGTATTTTTCTAGGTTTGCTATGCATTTTTTGTTATGCTGATGCTCTTAGTTTTCACCCTTTCGGCTGTCCGTAGTTGGGGGCGGGGCTTATGCGTCCTTCGGTCATTGCTGGCCAGTTCAAAAAGAGAACCAGATCGGTAACAGCGTCTCGCTTATTTTCTCTCCTACTCCCTCGATCTGTTCTGATTTTTATCAGAGCTTTCGGTCAATGAGGAGTTTACATTTTGTTAGTCTGTGTTTTATTCATGTCTGTCTTTTGGTCAGCAGTATTTTATTTTGGTAAACGAGTCAAAATCTTTCGCTGTGTTTTAGATCTTCTTTTTTTTCTTTTTAAACAAACAATAGTAACAACATATATAGTAACAGGAGGTGAACAAACAAGAGTCTCTTCTTCTGAACATACGGGCCTACACCCATGAGGAAAGAGAACATGAAATGCCCCTGCCCCTTTTTTTTATTTATTATTATTTTTTATATTTCCTCAATCAAACGCAGGGGTGGTCGAATTTCCCTGCGTTAGGAGGGACGCAAAAGCACTGCACTGTCACCAGCAGGTTTCTTCTGAGCAGTAGATAGCGCCATACAAGAACTCTGAGGTTCCACTGCAGGATGCGCCAGAGAAGAAACTGAATCGCTGTTCATGTTACTGTTATTCTGCTCCTTTACTTATTGTATTCGTTATCCATCTGAGGTCTTGCTGAAAATGTTTCCCTTGTTTTGAGAAGATGGCGACAATTGCGTCTCTTAGTTTGACCTCTTTCTGTCTCCATCAGGAAAGAACGTGGGGCTACCTGTGTCCGTACCTTTGCTCTTTTTCCCACCCGTTTCCCCCTGTAGTCTGACGATGTCACTTCCCTGCAAAGGCTTAAGGTATCTCACATTTTTGTCATAATACTTCTTGTTCCGTGAAGTAAACTTAACCCTTGTTGAGTTTGCATGGCTCTGGGAAGACATGCCCTTATCTTCCTGTTCAGGAGTAACTCTGCTGGAGACAAGCCACATTCCAGTAGTGCTGCTCTGTAAGCCAACAGGGCTAAATTTGGATCCTCTCCTGTCTCAATGGCTTTCTTGAACATCCTCTTCACAATTTTAACCCCTACTTCTGCCTGCCCATTAGATTGTGGGAAGTGTGGACTTGAAGTGATGTGAGAGCACTCATACTCCGCTGCGAACCTAGCAAACTCCAGACTGCTGAACTGTGCTCCATTGTCACTCACTACAACCAGAGGGATACCATGCCTTGCAACAATGGATTTTGTGTGCGCAATCACTGTGCTGTAGTTAGTATTTGATAATGAAACCACTTCTGGATAGTTGGAGTAATAATCAGTGAGAAGTAGATAATCTTTACCTTTCAGCTGAAACAGGTCTGCTCCCACTTTCTCCCAGGGACCAGTTGGAAGTTCTTGTGGAAGAAGCTGTTCCTTAGGTTGCTTGTACTGGTACTTCTGACACACAGAACACCTGCTCACTTCTCTCTATATCATCATACATACCAGGCCAGTATAATACCTCACAGGCACGCTGTTTACACTTTTCAATGCCCAAATGACCTTCATGAATGCGTTTGATCATGTCTTGCCGAAGTGAGGTAGGCACCACTATTCTTGCCCCTTTCATCAGGACCCCTTCTACAACTGTAATTTCTTCTCTGAAGTGGTAGAACTGTTTTACGTATCCTTTATCCCATCCACTCTTCACCTGTCGAATGACCACCTGAAGTGCTGTGTCTTTGCTGATCTCCTCAGCAAAAGTTCTCCACATCTGGTTTGAAACAGGGAGAGCAGAAATAGCCAGATCCGTATGTGCCTGAATTTCTTCGTCCATAGTGCTTTCACCATTGTATTTTAAGTAGCTCAGTGCGTTAGCAATTGAGTGCCTTCCCAGGTGTATATTCTGTCTGAAGGCTGTATTTTTGTAGCCTGACCATTAACCTCTTTCTGCAATCATGGGAACACCGTATATATACTTGTGAAATGTTTTCATCCAAACACAAGTCCCAGTGTCTCCTTTTCATTTGAGTATAATTCTTCTCTGCCTCTGTCATTGCTGTACCTGCATAGGCAATCAGTAACCATGCATCATCATGTTTTTGCAGTAGCACAGCCCCAAGCCCATCTTTGGACGCATCAGTGGAGACCTTAGTCTGTTTTGCAGGATCAGAGTATTTTAACACAGGCTCTTGAGTCAGGGCATGTTTCTAATTTATGTTCGGCAGTCAACTGCCACTCAACTCTCTCCTCTAGGAGTTTCTGCAGTGCTGTGGTCTTTTCAGAGTAGCTGGGGATAAATTTATTGAGATAATTAACCATCCCCAGGCATCGCTGCAAGTCTTTTTTACATCGCGGAACTGGCATCTCTGCAACAACGGCCACTTTCTCAGGGTCTGGCTGGACACCATCTGCTGTTAACGATCCCCTTCATACCGAACTGGCATTTGTCTGCGTTCAGCTTTAGGTGTGCTTCCCTGGCTGTCTGAAGTACTTTCTGAAGGCATGTATCATGTTCGTCCTGTGTTGCACCCCAAATTATGATGTCATCCTGGTATACTTTATCCCCATCAAGGTCTTCCAATAGCTGCTGAATCATTTTTTGAAAAACCTCTGGTGCGGAAGTTATGCCAAATGGCAAGCACAAGAATCTAAAACATCCAAAAGGGGTATTGAATGTGTACAACACTGAGCTGCCCTCATCCAGGCACACTTGCCAAAACCCAGATGAGGCATTGACTTTGGAAAAGATCTTAGCTCCGGCTATCTCGCATGTAATTTCACTCTTTGTAGAAATGTGAAAATGTTCTCTCTATGTTCCAGTTGAGATCTTTAGGATCCATACATATACGCAAGGCACCATCATTCTGTTCCACAATCACCAGGAAATTCACCCAGTCTGTGGGCTCGTCAACCTTGACAATCACCCCCATGTCAGTCATCTGATCCAGCTCCATTTTTAACTTTAATTTAATTTTTAACTAGGTACTTTCCTAGTTGCATGTATAACTGGAACTGCATTCTCTCTCAGTTGTATTTTGTGTTTTCCAGGCAGACATCCCACACCTGCAAAAACGTCCATGTATTGCTTCACTATATCAGAACTGTTGGTTTTAACAATGCATTTGTGTTCTTGTGTTTTGGTAATACTGTAAATAATAATCTTAATTAAGCCTAGCTGGACATGTACTTCATGCCCCTTCCACTCAACCTCAGCAGGACATGTTCCCACTGTTGGAATTTCTTTTCCATTGTATGTGCGTAAAGTAACGTTTCTCTTTTGCAATTTTGCTTTCTTTGTCAAGGTGTCGAATTCTTTCACAGGAATGATATTTACTTGTGCTCCAGTATCCAGCTTGAAATCAACTAAGGAGTCATTCACTTTCAACACAGCAACCCAGTCCTCCTTGCTGTCATCAATTTTATTAATTGCACTCACAAAGAACTCAGGCTCCTGGTCGTCACTGCTATCTTTAAGCTCACAACCTGTATTCACAGTATGCACTTTGCACTTTGATCTACACATTTTTGCAAAATGATCCGAACGGCCACAGCTTTACAGATCTTTCCTTGAGCAGGGCGTTTCCCACTAGAGTGCACATAGAAACCACAACTGCTGCATTTTTCTCCTTTTTCTCTGGTTTTCTTTTGGTCTCTCATTTTTCGCCATTTCAGTTTTTATTACTGTATGCTTTCTAACCTCCCTGCTTACTGTGTGCACGTCGGTCTCTTTACATTCAAGCCTTTTATCTGAAATTGTGAGGTCTGTGCAGCCTTGCAAATCTGTACAGCTCTTTCCAAATTTTAAGTCAGTCTCATGTATTAAATGTTCTCTCATTTTCTTTTCTCACACTCCCATTACTATCTGGTCCCTGATCAACGAGTCAGTAATATCCCCGAACTTAAATGACTGGCATTTCAACTTCAAGTCTGTAACAAACTGCTCAATCGATTCCTGTTCTTTCTGCATCTGACTGAAAAACACATACCTCTCATAGGTTTCGTTGCGTGTAGTGCAGTAATCCTCAAACTTTTGCAACACAGCAGCATAATCGTCTTTTTCTTGCTCTGTGAGTTTGAAAGTGTTGTAAACGTCCAGTGCTTCTGTACCAGCAATAGTCAGCAGGATATGTTGTTTATCTTCCTTCTCATTGTGAGCTACTGCTACCAGATACATCTGGAATCTCTGATTAAAATGTCTCCAGTTCTCACTAACATTACCACTCCAACGGCGCTTTTATCTGATCCACTGAATCGTTTATTAACTTTACCTTTTTTTTTTTTTAATTCACTTCTGGTACCATGTAATGATTCCCAAGACACACCACCTCAGTCTGCCGTTTATCGAGTCGCCCGATTCCCTGCCCTTTACGACCTTGTCTTTACGACATATCAATACAGACTGGACTATTAAAACCACTCAGTTTAAATGAAATCGAAGGGAAGACATCTACACAGCGGACTGCAATCAGCATCCGGGCGAGATCGAACCTTTTTGTGCTTTATTTTTTTTATGAATGGCCATTCTGATTTTTCATTGGATTCTGAGTTTTTGGAATATTATTTCATGGAACTTTTCTTTTTGGATTTACTTTGTTTTTCATGAAGGAGACTGACCTATGGTTGAAAATTAAGCTGAACTCTTCATTTTATTGTCAATCAATATGTTCCAGGTTGTATGTATATGGTTGGTTTTCTGAACTGTGCAATATGTTCAATGGTATAGGTCCGTATCTCTTACTGTCAATTGCTGGTTAAAGTAAATGACACTATGTATAGTGAGCCTCAGTGTCGACAAGGTTGTTTGCTGATATACTGTTTCGTGTTGTCTATGCTCCTATGGCTGCTATATCCCTTTCACGTTCCAGACTTGCTTCTAATAAACATCTTTTTGGGTTAAGCATACTCCTCGGGTCCCCTTTAAATCCCTTTTATGCTGTACCTTTTATTACTTGCTGTTTCCAAAATATTTTAATGTTTACTTATGGAATCAGTATACACTTATGGACTGTCTGGTAGTAATACTAAGGAAGTTTGTTACAGGTTTATTTCATTAAAACTCAGCATGTTCCTATACAACTATATATACACACACACACAGACACACACGCACACACACACACACACACACACACAGACACACACACACACACACACACACACACAGACACACACACACACACACACACACACACACACACACACACACACACACACACACACACACACAGAGACACACACACACACACACACACACACACACACACACACACACACACACACACACACACACACACACACACACACACAGAGACACACACACACACACACACACACACACACAGACACACACACACACACATATATATATATATATATATATATATATATATATATATATATATATATATATATTATATATAATATTACTAATTTGATTCTCTTAATTTGGTTCAACTAAACGATTACCGTCTAACGGGGTCACAAGTAAAGAAAACAAACGCTTCCAGGTAACATTAGTAATTTTGTTTTGTTATAGTAATACATTTGGTGGCATTTTTTTTTTGTGAAAGTAAACATTCTCGAATTAAAATAAATGTTTTAAATAAGAAAAAATACATTAGAATCATTTATTAATATACAAATTACAATAGGTGTATTTTTATATTCAAGTTTGTTCTGTGCAGCCAGCAGAAATTTGAAAACTCTGCATGTATACTGTCTAGTTTTTTTTTCTTCTAAACTCAGTGACTTAGACTCCCAATTGTCATGCTGCTCAAGTATACATTTGATAAATTACAAAAATTTTTTTTTTTTATGTTTTATTTATTTGGCCGATAAATCTCCACTGTTGTGATAATTTACAAATGATAATCGATAGCTGAAAATGTCATGTAGGATCTGAGGTAGGTAAGCACAATCAGGTCTGTCCCACTGATCTGAACAGCACTAGATCTAATAATGATTGCTATTTATGTACCAAGGTTTGAAAATCCAATGGTGCGTGCGGGTGCATTTCCATCTGTAAAATAAACAGGCGAAAAAACTGGAGGGTCCTCATTCATACTCTTCATATATATCTTGTATGTATCAGGGTAGATGCTGGGTGCAAGCCAGCCACCCATTCTGCAAGTGTGCTACAGAGCTTTTAATCTCCTCTCAACGACGGGACAGAGTCCGTAACAGCAGAGCTGCACACAGCACTGCCCATTACTATATGTATGTCAAAAGGTCTGTGTGTATTTTTAATATTGATTTCAATTACACGAGAGTAGATGTTAAAACGTTGTGCTGATTTGAACTCGGCTCTCACCAAGATGAGCACCAACTAAGACGTAGCTTTACAGTAAACTAATGTGATCCATCTCCATGCGTTTCTTTCCATCTGATATAGATATCCTTCTGCCTGGTGTTGATGGTTGAAGTATAATGCTGGCACCAGGGATCAGCTTATTTTGCCTCCCCAGAGCATCAGCACACACAACGGCTGTGATGCTGGCTCAGGGGATCAACCAGTGCGATCTCCCCAGCGTTTCAGCATGACAACGATCTGGATTGAGCTAAGTAGGGTACATCTCTGGGTCTTCAAATGGGCACTGTCCATCCTCTGTGTTTCGTCAACTAGCCCACAACACCTCAAGAGGGCTTGACAGTGATTCTGTCCTCCACTCAACTCAGCCCAGCTTACTTACCGTACATCAGCATTGCTTTCTTTCTGTTGTGCTTGAGATCCCTAACCAGAATCTTTCCATCCCAGCTACAGCCAGTTGCTGCTCCCTTCTGCTGCTTTATGTAAGTTCTTCATTGTGCGATACAACTCTTGACATTTCTGAGAACCTGACATCTCTGAGAAACCGGGTTGTAGAGTGCCACAAATCCTCGATAACCCACCTCCACTGGGTAAACATGGACGCTCCATCATCACTGTTCTGCTTCAGCAGCTAGTCGAGCGTACCGAAGTTTCTTCCTCTCATACACCTCATCCACAGCATCCTCCCATGGCACTATTAACTCTACCAGGTGAACAAGGCGTGCTGATCCAGGCGACAAGACAATGTCTGGTTGAAGGTTAGTGGGGGCAATCTCAGGTGGTAAAATAAGCCATTGACCAACATCTGCCAGCACTTTCCAGTCTCTAGCAGCTTCCAGCTTCCAGCTTCCTTTAGTCTTTTGTGTGTATATTATATATAATATATATATATATATATATATATATATATATATATATATATATATATTGTGCGCAGGGAGAGGGTTAATTTCCTCCCTGCTAGAAAAAAAAAAAACACAGGCGAATGCACATTTGTTTGTTCTTATTGTTTAATTATCACCCGCACCTGGGGATCATTTCAAATTTAGGACCAGGTGCAGCATTTAAATAGTCAGCAGCCAGTATACTCGGGGCTGCTGAGTAGAAGGAGGCAGAAAGTGTGCTCTGCTTCCGGGCAGTCAAAGTAAAGTAAGTGCTGTGTTAAACCGGTGTGGTTTGTTTGGTGCTGTTTATGTCAGGTAAACGGCTTAACTGTCTTGCGTGTTAGTCGGGGACCTGTTAGTATATAGTCAGAGCTCCAAAACGGAGTTAGGTTTTGTTTCGGTTTTGTTTGTTTATTTTGTGTTTTGTGTTTATTAAAAAGTGCATGCAAAATTCAATTTCCGTGTCCTGGGTCTACATTTTTAAGGGGTAACGAACTGGTGGTGAGGTGCAATTATATCACTATATATATATTTAAAGCCTCCACTCCTCTGAGATGAGGGAGCTGTGAGCTGCACTTGTGCGCCTCCACTCCTCTGTGATGACGCTGTGGCCACCAAGCATGCGTAGCACGAGGGTTACACTCTGTTAGCTGAGTGCTCAGTGCTGGGAGCTAAATCTCTTGATTAGCTTCCATACGCTAGGACTGGTCTTGGTGCATGTCAGTTTGCTGTAGTTACAAACTATGCTGTTGAGTGTGTGCATGCTTGAGCATTGGTCCCTCAACCAGGTGCTTGGTGCTGTACAGGTGTTGGGAATCAGCAGTGTCAGAGAAAAATGCAATATCTGGAATGATTTCAAAGTACAAATAAACCACCCTGAGCATGTTTCAGTTCCTAGAAGTTGTTTCTGGCTATCCTCTAGAAAGGATGGACAAATGTTTAGAAATGTTTAATTACATTTCATTTTCTCTGGACTTTCATTACCTGCATAGGTCTCAAATGTACCTTTTGTTTTTTCCAGAATAGATTGTTGTAATGCTCTGTTTTCTGGTATTCCTAAATGTGTGGTGTCTCGTTTTCTGCTAGTTCAAAACACTGCTAACAGGATTCTAACTAAAACCAAAACAATGAGCATATTAAACTTAAAATAAAAGCCATTGCACACTAGATCCAATAACAAGTCTGTAATTGTCGTATGACTGTGATGCGACAATTTTGGAATCAAAACAAGTTCGATTTGACATGCGTTAAAAATGACATTGACCAATGACAAACGACTGGGAAGACGTGGGTTCTTGCAGTACCCTGAACAAAATGGAAAATCTAATTGTGTGCCGCCAAACAAAAATTACTTTATGATAAATCTAACAAAGAGTCCAAAGACTTTGTAAAAAAAGAACACATATGGAAAGACATTGCCGTGGACTTGGGCATGAATGATGTGTATTATAAAACATGAAAAAGTGAAGTTTGGGCAGTATAGGGTATTACAAACATATACTTTTATTTAATATCAGAGAAAGAAGCGTGACATGGGAAGAGTAATCAGGGCTTAACAGTCAGAAAAAAGGGACAGTACATGAAAGTGATGGAAACTCTTATAGGGCAGCAGTTAGCCCTCTCTCTCTGTCTCTGATAGGGCAGCAGTCAGCCCTCTCTCTCTGTTTCTGATAGGGCAGCAGTCAGCCCTCTCTCTCTGTTTCTGATAGGGCAACAGTCAGCCCTCTCTGCCTCTGATAGGGCAGCAGTCAGCCCTCTCTCTCTGTTTCTGATAGGGCAGCAGTCAGCCCTCTCTGCCTCTGATAGGGCAGCAGTCAGCCCTCTCTCTCTGTTTCTGATAGGGCAGCAGTCAGCCCTCTCTCTCTGTTTCTGATAGGGCAGCAGTCAGCCCTCTCTGCCTCTGGTAGGGCAGCAGTCAGCCCTCTCTCTCTGTTTCTGATAGGGCAGCAGTCAGCCTTCTCTGCCTCTGATAGGGCAGCAGTCAGCGATCTTTCTCTGCCTCTGATAGGGCAGCAGTCAGCCCTCTCTCTCTGCCTCTGATAGGGCAGCAGTCAGCCCTCTCTCTCTGCCTCTGATAGGGCAGCAGTCAGCCCTCTCTCTACCTCTGATAGGGCCCCAGTCAGCCCTCTCTCTGTCTCTTTCCCTGCAGATTTCTCAAGCTCTTGGAGCTCATCTCTCAGTCTATTTCCTAATAGCAGTGCTGTGTTTGATCAGGACTGGCTTTGTCACAGTCAGCTGGTTTTATTACTTTGCGGCCTCGCAGTTGAATAGATTAGCTCATTTTGAACGGCTCTTTATTGGGATGGATGGGTGCCAGTTGCAGTGGGCGCTTTCTGAGGTTTGGCAGAGGGGGCTGACCCACTAAGGAAGACAGACCTAAGGAGCCTGTATCATGTAAGCACAATAACATGTAGCTGGGTATTTAGGCAAGGAATTCAAGGACAAGGGTCTATAAAATGGGAATTTTGCCAACCAGTAGCAGCTGGTCACCTGACACACATAGGTGGCACATTGTAGAGGAGCTGGGTTTTTAGACAGTGTGTATGTATGTGTATGTATGTGTATATATACAGTTCTGTGCAAAACTTTTAGGCAGGTTGAAAAAATGCTGTAAAGTAAGAATGCTTTCAAAAATAGACATGTTAATAGTTTATATTTATCAATTAACAAAATGCAAAGTGAGTGAACAGAAGAAAAATCTACATCAAATCAATGATGCCTTCAAAACAGCATCAATTCTTCTAGGTACACTTGCACACAGTTTTTGAAGGAACTCGGCAGGTAGGTTGGCCCAAACATTTCTTCTGTGGATTTAGGCAGCCTCAGTTGCTTCTCCCTCTTCATGTAATCCCAGACAGAATCGATGATGTTGAGATCAGGGCTCTGTGGGGGCCATACCATCACTTCCAGGACTCCTTGTTCTTCTTTACGCTGAAGATAGTTCTTAATGACTTTCGCTGTATGTTTGGGGTCGTTGTCATGCTTCAGAATAAATTTGGGGCCAATCAGATGCATCCCTGATGGTATTGCATGACGGATAAGTATCTGCCTGTACTTCTCAGCATTGAGGAGACCATTAATTGTGACCAAATCCCCAACACCATAGGGTATGGCTTTTTGGCCGCAAGTCTTCCATGAAGGCCACTTCTGTCCAGACTTCTCCAGACAGTATATGGGTGTACAAGGGTGCCACTGTTTTCTGCCAATTCTGAGCTGATGGCATTGCTGGACATCTTCCGATTGCGAAGGGAAGTAAGCATGATGTGTCTTTCATCTGCTGCAGTAAGTTTCCTTGGCTGACCACTGCGTCTACGGTCCTCATCGTTGCCCGTTTCTTTGTGCTTCTTCAAAAGAGCTTGGACAGCACATCTGGAAACCCCTGTCTGCCTTGAAATTTCTGCCTGGGAGAGACCTTGCTGATGCAGTATAACTACCTTGTGTCTTGTTGCTGTGCTCAGTCTTGCCATGGTGTATGACTTTTGACAGTAAACTGTCTTCAGCAACCTCACCTTGTTAGCTGAGTTTGGCTGTTCCTCACCCAGTTTTATTCCTCCTACACAGCTGTTTCTGTTTCAGTTAATGATTGTGTTGCAACCTACATATTGAATTGATGATCATTAGCACCTGTTTGGTATAATTGTTTAATCATACACCTGACTATATGCCTACAAAATCCCTGACTTTGTGCAAGTGTACCTAGAAGAATTGATGCTGTTTTGAAGGCAAAGGGTGGTCACAGCAAATATGGGTTTGATTTAGATTTTTCTTCTGTTCACTCACTTTGCATTTAGTTAATTGATAAATATAATCTATTAACATGTCTATTTTTGAAAGCATTCTTACTTTGCAGCATTTTTTCACACCTGCCTAAAACTTTTGCACAGTACTGTGTGTATGTGTGTGTGTGTGTGTGTGTGTGTGTGGATATATATATATATATATATATATCTAATATATATATATATATATATATATATATTATATATTATAGAGATCCTATTGCCTGCAGCTGCTACGTCGTTTACTTTCTGGGTCAATAAGTTCCTGCACCAGAGTCTCGCAGTCTTGCAGGCTGACTGACTTCCTGACCCTGGAAATTAATTGTCAGGCCAGCCCATCCAAAGACTTCCCCTTTCACTACTTAGAACCCTCACAGGTCGGGAGGGAGATTTACAACCAGAACTCATATTTCTGTCACGTGATGATAATGATATTTTTGGTGAGGCCTGCCTCCCTTGCCTCCTAAGGAGCCTCTACTGTTGCCAACAAATAACAGCCAAAAACTCAATATTTCCCATGGAACCTTTAATGGAACCACCATATTTGCAGAAATTAACTCCTGTTCTGTTGCCACAATTTTGCATCTATCAGTACATTAGAAATTGAGAAATATTCCTCAATTTCCTTGTGTGCAAAGGGCACACAAGTGTACATGCAGTATTATGGAAATTTCACAGAAACTGGCAGCGTAACATCCCTGCTACTGTGTGATCCCTGCTGCTCCTTCACTGTTCATAATCAGACAGCAGAGCAACACCACACCTGCACTCAGGGGCTTCAGTGTCCTGTAACTGATTCAAACTACAACAATGAAAGTTTCCACTGAAATATAACAACCAGACAACCTGGGCTATTCGTCTTGTTTAGCTTGTTTATGGACTTCTTTATAATATTATTACTTAATGTTTTAATTGAAAACTTTTGCTCAAGTGGTCTTGTTAGAGAGAGAGCCCTGGGGGACAGGCATTCAAACAGTTACAGATACAACCATTCAAAACATCATTAAATTCGTGTACATTGTTTAAACATTGACAATTAAAAAAATTGGACAGAATTACATTGAATACGACCTGAATGACTATGACTGGGTGAGCTGTAATTGAACAAGCACATTGCTTGTGACTGGGTGAGCATTAATTGAACAGGTACATTTTATTTTAAACAAGTGCACAGCCTTTACACCAGTAGCAGTGGTAACTTTGTCCAATCACTGGGTGCTCTACAAGTCCTTTTTAACTCTGGGTATGTTATAATGATGGACTAGTGAAGATCGCCAAGCACACCTTTTGAATGGTAAACCCCTGTGGCTCCTCTGGGTTCTGGGTAGAGCGTTCACTATCCCACAGGTAGATGCCCTCTAAAATTAACAGGACTTTACAATCTTTCAACTCACTTTAAGCAATGGCATCACTTTTTCATGTAGCCTAAAGCAGTCCGGTCTGAAAATATAACCTAAACTAATTTAAAAAATGTAAATTTGTTCAGTTAAAAAACAGCACAGATATCCTACTCCGCAGTCATTACCTGGAGATAATGGCACTTTCTTAAAAGCTGACGCCTGGCTTAGTCAGCTACAAGACATGAGCGATGAATCGCAACATCAGTGCTTAACAGAGCATGTGCTCCCTCTTCTGAAACTGGATCAAATCAGCAAGTATTCACGTCCAAGATGAGACCAGCAGTGCTTGGAGTAGCTCTGAGGGCAGTGAGTCCCTGTGCTGTAGCAGTCTGCAGTGCTGTCTCTCTAGCAGTGCTTGGAATAGCTCTGAGGGCAGTGAGTCCCTGTGCTGTAGCAGTCTGCAGTGCTGTCTTTCCAGCAGTGCTTGGAATAGCTCTGAGGGCAGTGAGCCCCTGTGCTGTAGCAGAGTCTGCAGTGCTGTCTCTCCAGCAGTGCTTGGAGTAGCTCTGAGGGCAGTGAGCCCCTGTGCTGTAGCAGTCTGCAGTGCTGTCTCTCCAGCAGTGCTTGGAATGGCTCTGAGGTCAGTGAGCCCCTGTGCTGTAGCAGAATCTGCAGTGCTGTCTCTCCAGCAGTGCTTGGAATAGCGCTGAGGGCAGTGAGTCCCTGTGCTGTAGCAGTCTGCAGTGCTGTCTCTCCAGCAGTGCTTGGAATAGCTCTGAGGGCAGTGAGTCCCTGTGCTGTAGCAGAATCTGCAGTGCTGTCTCTCCAGCAGTGCTTGGAATAGCGCTGAGGACAGTGAGTCCCTGTGCTGTAGCAGTCTGCAGTGCTGTCTCTCCAGCAGTGCTTGGAGTAGCTCTGAGGGCAGTGAGTCCCTGTGCTGTAGCAGTCTGCAGTGCTGTCTCTCCAGCAGTGCTTGGAATGGCTCTGAGGGCAGTGAGCCCCTGTGCTGTAGCAGAGTCTGCAGTGCTGTCTCTCCAGCAGTGCTTGGAATGGCTCTGAGGGCAGTGAGCCCCTGTGCTGTAGCAGTCTGCAGTGCTGTCTCTCCAGCAGTGCTTGGAATAGCTCTGAGGGCAGTGAGCCCCTGTGCTGTAGCAGAATCTGCAGTGCTGTCTCTCCAGCAGTGCTTGGAATGGCTCTGAGGGCAGTGAGCCCCTGTGCTGTAGCAGAGTATGGGGGCTGGGGCTGAGTCAGCAGGGATATTGTTTGCAATGCCCTGGTGTTGAGTCAGCAGGGATATTGTTTGCAATGCCCTGGTGTTGAGTCAGCAGGGATATTGTTTGCAATGCCCTGGTGTTGAGTCAGCAGGGATATTGTTTGCAATGCCCCGGTGTTGGTGCTGAGTCAGCAGGGATATTGTTTGCAATAACCTGGTGTTGAGTCAGCAGGGATATTGTTTGAAATGCCCTGGTGTTGGAGCTGAGTCAGCAGGGATATTGTTTGCAATGCCTTGGTGTTGAGTCAGCAGGGATATTGTTGACAAAGCCTTGGTGTTGGTGCTGAGTCAGAGCTGGCTTTACAATCCATCAACGAACCTCTTTAAGAGGTTAACCCCCTTTAACCCCCTTAAGAGTGCTAACTCATCTCATTCTCAGCTCTCCAGTGCTGTCATTACCTTGCTCCTAGCCCTAGGAGGTGGGCAATGATAATGTTGTTAGTTCAAATAAATTGGATGGATTTTAAAGCCTATTGTAGATTAGACTTTGTGAGGTGTGTAAAGGCCGTTTCCCAGGCCAAACAGGGAGAATGGATGAGATGGGAGAGTGTGGAACAACGCAAGATCAGCTGGCAAGACCTATGGACAATGGAACAGAGCAGGATCAGTTTCCTCATCAGATTAACATATGATGTTCTCCCATTGCCACAGAACCTAAACCTCTGAGTGGCTGAGGATCCCTCATGTCCTTTGTGTTCATCACCTGCAACATTAAGGCACATTTTGACAGGATGTAAGGGGGGTCTTAGCCAAGGACAGTTTACTCGGCGCCATGACCAGGTGCTGCGATGTTTGACCTTAGCATTGGAAGACAAGCGTAAACTGACCAATAAGTTGCCACCAGTTCAATCAAAGTATTACACACAAAAGACAATATTCCTCTGTCCAGGAGAGCAACCACCAAGAAAGGTGTTAAAACCAAGCCTCGCCCAGGACAACTGGAAGCTGCTAGAGACTGGAAGATGCTGGCAGATGTTGGTCAATGGCTTATTTTTCCACCTGAGATTGCCACCACTAACCTTCGACCAGTCATTGTCTTGTGGTCTGGATCAGCACACCTTATTCATCTGGTAGAGTTAACAGTGGGAGGATACTGTGGATGAGGCATATCAGAGGAAGAAACTTCAGTATGCTCAACTAGCTGCTGAAGTGGAACAGCGAGGATGGAGAGTCCGTGTTTACCCAGTGGAGGTGAGTTGTCGAGGATTTGTGGCACACTCTACAACCCGGTTTCTCAGAGGTGTAGGGTTCAGTGGCCAAGAGTTGCATTGCACAGTGAAGAACTTATCTGAAGCAGCAGAAAGGATCAGCAATTGGCTGCAGTTGAGACGGAAAGATTCTGGATGGGGATCTCAAGCACAATAGAAAGAAAGCAACACTGATGTACAGGTAAGTAAGCTGGGCTGAGCTGAGAGTGGTATGGAGGGGTGTGATGCTGGGACGCCAGAATCCCTGTTGAGCCCTCTTGAGGTGTCGTGGGCTAGTCGACGAAACGCCGAGGACGGAAGGTGCCCACTTTAAGACCCCAGAGACCCTAATTAGCTCAATCCAGACGGTTGTCATGCTGATGCGCTGGGGATACCGCACTGGGTTGATCCCCGGAGCCAGCATCGCAGCCGTTGTGTGTGTTGATGCGCTGGGGAGGCTAAATAAGCTGATCCCTGGAACCAGCATTACACTTCAGCCATCAACACCAGACAGGAGGATATCTACATCAGAAAAAAAGCAACGCAAATGGATGGAGATGCAGATGGATCACATTAGTTTACTGTAAAGCTACGTCTTAGTTGGTGCTTATCTTGGCGAGAGCCGAGTTCAAATCGGCACGAATTTTAACATTTACTCTCATGTAATAGAAATTATAATACAAGTGTAATGAATTGCTATTACTACAGAAAATACTAGGATCACAACGATACAAAACGTTCATCACCATGCTTAACATGGACCTTGCAAGTTGGGTCAGTGTTTGAAAAGCGTGAAGCACGCCTCCATCTGTATCCCGATTCTGACTCGTTTACCAAATCTGAAGCTGACTTTGTTGATCCTGTGGTAAATCGGTGCAAGGCAAAACATGTTATGATAATTATTTCTAATATTTATCAATTATGTAATTTATGACATATACTGACATGGAATTTTTGTCTTCAAATTCATGTGCAGCAATGGTCATTCGAATATTCAGATAGTTTCTCCTCCACATTAAAGAAACTTCATAATAATGATTACTCCATACTGCTGTGTGGTGGAGTGTCCCGCCCTTTTGTTTGTTATTTGTATTATTATTATGATTTCTGTATTGCACATGACTGGGCAAAGCCAGTATTATTTCGTGTTGTATGTACTGTTTGGCTGGACGAGCAACACGCCGTCCGCAAGGTTATTGTTTTTATTTTGAAAGCCTCATGAGAATGCATGACTGTCGGCTACTGATTGTTTAACTCTCTGACAGTCACGCCAACTTGGTAGACCCATGCAGAATGTGACTGAGGGATAATATAATAATTTATAGTTAGTCCCTGGGTCAAAAATTATAAAAGATCTGCTGTTTAGTGAAGGGGGGTTCAGAGTGTGGAGAGGAGGTAATAAAGTAAACACAGAGAAATAACAATTGCTAAATGTGCTGGTTAATAAACCAGCATGATACTTGTTGTTGTTTATTGTTTGTTTGTCTGTTTGGCCAACATGCCTTTTTGTTTCAAGTGTTTGGTTTTGTTTAAATCTTTTTGTTTATATTCAATAAAAACTGAGCACCTAACGTCTCGGTTTCACCCACCAGTGCTGTGTGTTCCTTTCTGGTGTGATGTCACCACTGCAGTCATCCTGTTCACATGGTGTTTTCATGTTGCATTTCTAAGGTTGATCAATGAATGAGCACTGACACAAAGCGCATATGAATGCAGATTGGTGACTCATGCCAAAATGAAATCTGATCAGAATAAAAGCTCTGCCAATCAACATGCAGTGATTATACTGACGTTATGGTGACCAATAGTAGGTAACAGAATCAGTGTGAGGAAACAGAATGCAATCAGCACGAACTGTCCTAAATGAAAGCGCATTGGAGAAACGTTCGCTAGTGGACGGTGTGAGTGGATGGAATGCATCTGCATTGGATGAAAAGCAGATTAAAGAAGTCCCGGTACCCAGCACAGGCATCAAAATAAGTCCCGGTACAGAGTACCGGTGAGTACCGGCACAGTTTCACCGCTGTATGTATAATTATATATACACAGTGCCGTGAAAAAGTTTTTGCCCCCTGTCTGATTTTCTGCATTTTTGCACATTTTTCATATTGACTTTCGTCAGATCTTTTTGTGGGTTATTGTACTATATAGAGGGAGTCTGAGAGAAAAAAATGACACCAAACTTTGGTGCTTCTTTCATTTGTTTGGTGAGCAAGGTAATCCAAACATGCAATCTTCAGGTGAGAAAGTTATTGCCCCCCTAATTTACTCAACCCAATTAAAGGGATAGTTAGGGTCAGCTGTTTGAATACTTTGCTTAACAATCAGGCCTGATTGGGCCAGCCCTGCCCAATATAAATCTGACTAACTTTGGCCGTTACCTTTAGAGTGAAGTTGTTAGCACACAGGTTCTAGTGGCACATCATGCCACCATCAAAAGAAATTCCTGAAGACCTCTGGAAAAAAGTTGTTGATGCCTATCAGTATGTAAAGGGTTAAAAAGCCATTTCTAAGGCTCTGGGGCTCCACCAAACCACAGTCAGAACCATATTGTCCAAATGGAGAAAGTTTGGCACAGTAGTGAATCTTCACAGAAGTGGACATCCTGCCAAAATCTCTCCAAGAGCAAGGAGTAAAATCGACCAGGAAGTCACAAAGAACCCTAGAACAACATCCAAGGATCTGCAGGCCTCTCTCACCTCAGCTAAGGTCAGTGTTCATGATTCCACCATCAGAAAGACACTGGGCAAAAATGGGATTCATGGCAGAGTAGCAAGGCGGAAACCACTGCTCACTAAGAAGAACATGAATGCTTGTCTCAAGTTTGCCAAAAAGCACCTGGATGATCCTCAAAAGTTCTGGAACAATGTTCTATGGACAGATGAGTCAAGTGGAACTTTTTGGCCAACATGGGCCCTGTTATTTCTGGCGAAAACCAAACACTGCTTTCCACAGTAAGAACCTCCTACCAACATATCAAGCATGGTGGTGGTAGTGTCATTATTTGGGGATGCTTTGCTGCATCAGGACCTGGACAACCTTCCGTCATTGAAGGAACCGTGAATTGTGCTCTGTATCAGAGAATTCTACAGGAGAATGTCAGGCCGTCCGTCCGTGAGCTGAAGCTGAAGCGCAGCTGGGTCATGCAGCAAGACAATGATCTGACACACACAAGCAAGTCTACATCAGAATGGTTAAAGAACAAGAAATTTAAAGTTATGGAATGGCCTAGTCAAAGTCCAGACCTAAACCCCATTGAGATGTTGTGGCAGGACCTGAAACGAGCAGTTTATGCTCGAAAATCCACAAATGTCACTGAGTTGAAGCAGTTCTGCATGAAAGAGTGGGCCAAAATTCCTCCACGGCGCTGTGAGAGACTGATCAATAACTACAGGAAGCATTTGGTTGCAGTTATTGCTGCTAAAGGTGGCGTAACCAGTTATTGAGTCTAAGGGGGTGATTACTTTTTCACACACGGGCATTGGGTGTTGCATAACTTTCTTTAATAAATAAATGAAATAAGTATCAAAATGTTGTGTTATTTGTTCACTCAGGGTCCCTTTTATATCATATTAGATTTTGGTTGAAGATCTGATAACATTCAGTGTCAAATATTCAAAAATGCGGAAAATCAGACAGGTGACAAATACTTTTTCATGGTAGTGTAGGTGTTACAGAAACATGGTTGTCTGAGAGTGATGGAGACAAATATAATATTAGTGGGTATACACTGTATAAGAAAGACAGGCAGGACAGAAGAGGAAGAGGGGTAGCGCTATACATAAGAAACAGTCTTAAAACCCATGGGTCAGAATAATGACAAAAATTCTAATTGCATAATAATAGGAGCATGCTATAGATCGCCAGATTCAGACACTGAGCAAAATGATCTCTTATACAATGACATTAGAATGTGTGCGTGTGTATAATTTTGATGAGCAAAACCAACATCAAGAGAATGAAAGGAACAACATCCAGGACCCTATTAACAGTGGTGACCAGACAGCAAAAAGAAGGGAGGTCATGTACATGGATTAGGGAGTGGTTAACATGTAGACAACAGAAAGTACTGATTAGAGGAGAAACCTCAGAATGGAGTGTGGTAACTAGTGGAGTACCACAGGGATCAGTGTTAGGTCCTCTGCTATTCCGAATCTACATTAATGATTTAGATTCTGGTATAGTAAGCAAACTTGTTAAATTTGCAGACGACACAAAAATAGGAGGAGTGGCAAACACTGTTGCAGCAGCAAAGGTCATTCAAAATGATCTATTCAAGATTCAGAACTGGGCAGACACATGGCAAATGACATTTAATAGAGAAAAGTGTAAGGTACTAAATTGGAGAAGGAATCTATGAAAAAGAAATGTCTTAATCTAGACAATGTGGGAAGCTATAAAAAAGGCCAACAAGATGCTCGGATACATTGTGAAAAGTGTTGAATTTAAATCAAGGGAAGTAATGTTAAAACTGTACAATGCATTAGTAAGACCTCATCTTGAATATTGTGTTCAGTTCTGGTGACCTTGCTATAAAAAAGATATTGCTGCTCTAGAAAGAGTGCAAAGAAAAGCAACCAGAATTATTCCAGGTTTAAAAGGCATGTCATATGCAGACAGGCTAAAAGAATTGAATCTGTTCAGTCTTGAACAAAGAAGACTACGTGGCGACCCAGTTCAAGCATTCAGAATTCTAAATGTTTCTTGTGTTCTTCATGGGGGATTTCAACTTCCCCCATATAAAATGGGAAAACCCAGTGGGGAGCACGACAGATGAAATTGAAATACTGGAAATGGCAAATGACTGCTTCCTAACGCAATTTGTCAAGGCTTCGACTATAAAATAAGTATTAAAATTTTGTGTTATTTGTTCACTCAGGGTCCCTTTTATCTAATATTTGATTTGGGTTGAAAAATCAGATAACATTCAATATCAAAAATGCAGAAAATCAGATGGGGGGGCAAATACTTTTTCACGGCACTGTGTGTGTGTATGTGTATATATATAATATATAAAAACATTTCCACTAGAAACTTTTTTTTTCATGTCCTTAAACAACAACAAAATAGAAATTGTAAACAAAAAAGATGAACAATCCTCTTCAAACTCATCTGAGCTCACCTGTTTCTGAGCTGTTTCTGTCTGAAAATAATGACACCGTGTAGCTGCAAACTCCTCTGGTCCACACTGGTCTTCTCATCTTCTGGCCTCAGTTGTGTAGTGACATCTAGGTCAATGGTATATTGCATTCAATAGTCTTAGGTTCATAAATTGGCTCCGGTTCTACTGTGATCCTCCTGCTGATAAGAGCCTTGTTGATTAGCCTACCTTTTGTCTGCGCCCCCTTGCCACCCAGATTGGAGCTCAGGCTTCCAGAGATGAAAAGCTGGAATGTCTGTCTATCTGTGTCACTAATGGAGCTTTCTGATGGTGGATGAAAGTTCAGCTTTTTTCTTTTAAATATGCTTTCTTTCTAAAAAAGCACATTGAAATCAGTCCTGTTTCTTTCCGTCTACAGTGGCTAGAGTGCGCTCGAAGCGGTTGGATTTGGTCTGCAGCTCGCCTCTCTGAATCAGACTGTGTTTGCAACCCTGTGTCTCCATTTGCCACACAGGAAGGAGTGCAGTGACCATGCTGGGGGCAAGAGAAACTGGCTACACCTGAGTATGAGACACCCTCAAACTGTCAACCGTATTAAACCCTAGAGAATGGATTCTCAATGACACTCCCACTTATCTGGCATGTACCTATACTCCCACCCCCTGCTGTGAGTTCTGCTGTGCAGATGGTATCCAGCAGCAGATAGTTAGCTCTCTGTTCTGAGTCATTTAACCACATGCAACCCTTCTGTTGTGCTCGACTCCACAGCACAGGAGGAATTTGTTGAGAGCAGCTTGGTAACAGGGTGACCCTGACTGACATCGTCCTCCTCTAATTTATATTCCCTGTGTGTCAGTTTCTGTGCAGGGGCCGGTTTTTCAAAACTTTTAATCTTGGTAACAGTGATCATTGTAATCATCTACTTTGTGATCGAGATTACTTTTATCTGGATCATTTTGATTTTCAGAAATGATCACTGACAAATCATGACAATGAAATCCACTTTTTTTGAAGTGGGCTAGTTCTGATAGTGTATGTATGATTGTGTGTGTGTGAGAGTGTGTGTGTGTGTGTGTGAGAGTGTGTGTGCGTGGGCGTGGGTGTGCGTGCGTGCGTGCGCGCGTGTGTGTGCGAGTGCGTGTGCATGTGTGTGCGTGCGTACGTGCGTGCGCGTGTGTGTATATAGTGTATGGATATATTCTGTTTTTAGGCCATTATTTATTTAATTTAACAAAATAATGAGTAATACACAACTTTATGTTTTATATATTTATTTTTTTAACAAAAATCACACACATCACTTTTAATGTTAGTGCAAATATAACACATGCAAATGATTATTTTATTTATGCCTCCTTAACAGAAATTAAATAACTAAATCTAAATTGAATACAAATAAAATTAATATAATATTTTTTTTCATACAGCATTAACCTCATTCTTCATAGGAAAACATTAAGGGCGTTAGAAGTGAATTACAATATCAATCAATCTTTATTTCTTATATTCGTGATAAATCACCTCAACGCTTTACACATAAAAATGACAAATGTACAATATATACAATAATGTTGTATATATAATAATGTTGTTGAAGCTGACATTAATGTTATTGAAGCTGACACCCTGGGATCCTTCAAGAAGCTGCTCGATGAGATTTTGGAATCAATACGCTACTAACAACCAAACGAGCAAGATGGGCCGAATGGTTTCCTCTCATTTGTAAACTTTCTTATGTTCTTATATACAAGACTATTTTGTGAAAGTTAAATATAAGATACATACCCCTTTAAATTACATACATTAAATTATTATACGCATATTATTACACACATCCACATGTATTTTAATGGGGAACATCTCATACTATTTCTTTTTTTATATATAAATGATCCATCTCTTGTCACTGTTTTTTAAAGTAAGATTATATATATATATATGTGTGTGTGTGTGTGTGTGTGTGTCTATATACACACACACATTATGAGATGTTCCCCATTAAAATACATGTGCTAAGTTTTAAAAATGTATTTTAATCTTAATTTTAAAGCAGCAAGAGATGGTGCCTCTGTTACAAATCGTGAAAGATAATTCCCCAGCTTTGGGGCTCTGCTACCTGCCTTCTTTCTCCGAGTCCATGGAATACAGAGTAGACCTTCGTCCTGTGATCTGAGAGAGTACTGGGGTCACCTGGGGTCAGCCAATCTTTTAAATATAGGGGAGCAAGGCCATTTCAACCTTTCAGTTAGCAGGACCTTAAATCCTAACCTGTGCAGGAAGCCAGTGTAAGGCAGCTAACACAGGGGTCATGTGTTGTGTGTCTTGTTCTTGTTTAAGCTCTGGCAGCAGCATTTTGTACAAGTTGCAATCGAGATAAAATGCAATTTGAAATGTTGTGTATCTGGAAATACTACAAGAAAATGCATTTGTTTGATTACAAACATTTTCAATTAAGTCTTTTTCAATTTCTTCATGAAAAGATATGAAAGACTTTTAGACAAAAACTTTGCCATTGAATTTATTGCGTATTTCTAAATTCTGCACTCTGGAGTGTTTCAGTAGGTACGGCATAAACAACGAGTTGCATTGAATTGGAACAAAGAGACTGTTTCACACGTCTTCCTAATTGATACATGTTCCATAACGACATTCAAGGTTAGAATTCTGGTCGCTCTTCTTTGCACTCTTTCTAGAGCAGCAATATCCTTTTTCTAGTGAGATGACCTGCAGTGAACACAATATTCAAAATGAGGTCTTACTAATGCATTGTACGGTTTTAACATTACTTCCCTTGATTTAAATTCAGCACTTCTCACAATATATCCGAGCATCTTGTTGGCCTTTTTTATAGCTTCCCCACGTTGTCTAGATGAACACATTTCTGAGTCAACATAAACTCCTAGGTCTTTTTCATAGATTCCTTCTTCAATTTCAGTGTCTCCCATGATATTTATAATACACATTTGTATTGCCTGCATGTAGTACTTTACACTTGTCTCTATTAAATGTCATTTGCCATGTGTCTGCCCAGTTCTGAATCTTGTCTAGGTCATTTTGAATGACCTTTGCTGCTGCAACATTGTTTGCCACTCCTCCTATTTCTGTATCATCTGCAAATTTAACAAGTTTGCTTACTATACCAGAATCTAAATCATTAATGTAGATTAGGAATAGCAGAGGACTTAATACTGATCCCTGTGGTACACCACTGGTTACCTCACTCCATTTTGAGATTTCTCCTCTAAATATTACTTTCTGTTTTCTATATGTTAACCACTCCCCAGTCCATGTGATTGCATTTCCTTGAATCCCTACTGCATTCAGTTTTAGAATTAATCTTTAATGCAGGACTTTGTCAGACGCTTTCTGGAAATCTAAGTAAATCATGTCATATGCTTTGCAATTATCCATTGTCGATGTTACATCCTCAAAAAAATCAAGCAGTTTAGTCTGACACGATCTCCCTTTCCTAAAACCATGTTGACTGTCTCCCAGGATACTGTTACCACGCTGTTACCATATGACATACCCCTGTGTCAAGAGACTGTTGCATGATCTTGGTTAGCAGTTTGTAAATAACTTCTTTCATTTCTTTGAGTACTATTGGGAGGGAGCTCAATTTCTAGCATTCTTACTAGTTTAAGCAAGTCCTGGATCTTGCGATACTTTACACATACTTGGTTTAGCTGTAATTTAACAAGCCGGACAGGTTTCAAAGGCAATAGCTGTATGTGGGAAGGTAAGGAACTGTGTAGAGACATGAATGCAGTTTACCTTAACACAAAGTATATTAAATCTGTGATTTGTGTTTATTTAAAGTAAGTAGCACCTGACAAAAGATGGGGATCCTGTTAACTTTAGTTAGCACTGCAAAACATGAGCTCGGGTTTATTTCTGTTTTATATTGTTTGTTAAAAGTAGCTGCGTCCTCACCAGAAAAGGGACATGGTGGAAAAATAAAAATGCAGTTATCAGCCTGTTTAAACACAACCTTTGTTGTCCAGCGTGCTTTATCCACAAAGACAGTGTTAGGAACCAGAACTGTTCAAAGTTACTATAAATAAGAAACTTTGTCACAATTTGTAATTATGATTTTATTTTATTTTTTTACATTGTTAATGTATAATTGCATTACCCAACTTTTAGCAAATAGTATGAAATACTAAATTGAAACCGCAAGCCCTTACATTTGAAATGTGTAATACTAATTGTTGAAATGATTGTTGCATAATTAAGTGGTATTTGCTTTCCTGTTCAATTGTTTTGACTCACTGTGGATTCATT
Source organism: Polyodon spathula (assembly GCF_017654505.1). Classification (NCBI taxonomy): domain Eukaryota; kingdom Metazoa; phylum Chordata; class Actinopteri; order Acipenseriformes; family Polyodontidae; genus Polyodon; species Polyodon spathula. The sequence goes on from NC_054544.1 coordinate 47,051,235, forward strand.
AGTCAACAATTTATCTGCACTGCACTCCCCTTCTCTTCAAAGACACTGCTACTTTTAGTTTTTTGGTAGGATTAACTTGACAACTACTGAACGCAAGTCAAAGCAGCTCAACAGAGTATATCCAACCTGCAATTGCACACACTGAGTAACTGCAATAAGAACAAACAACAAAGAAACGTCTCAACTAGAAGACTTTTCAAACGTCTTTAATTGAATTGATGTTAGACTTAGTTGAAATGATTGTCATCGAATTTATCAAGTTTTAGTTGTTGTGCATATTTACGTTGTATATCTAGGGTTTATGTCACAACTGTGACCTCGCCAATTACCGTTAAAGAAAATACTGTATTTATTAACCATAATAAACACAATACCTCATTAAGAACTAGCGATTCTGGCTTAATTATCCCTAGATTCATGATGAGAAGAGATTAACAATTAATATTATGTATGTTTAAGTAATTGAAATCAATCATAAATGTGTATTTGCTATAAGACAAAAATAAACCTAACAATCCAAATTATTATTACATTTATTCATATTCTCAAAGGAAGAAGAATAAAGGTTTGGCTTCATAGTTAAAACATGCGTAAAGAAGAATCAAATTAAACCATTCAAGGAAAAGTAATGCATTGTTAAATGTTCATAATGAATCTTTGATGTGCTCGCTGGTCATACTTCATATGAGTGAAGCAGTCTTTGTAGTTCATCACGCATTCTTCGATTCAGTCACACATTACTTATACATGTGCCAGCTGCCACGTGGCTAAGTACGCATGTACAATGGAGCAATTTACATGCAAAAACTGAAAAGCATGGCAACAGATCTCTCGGTTTTCATGACAGTTCTGCTTCTACATTTACATGAGTTTAATTTAGAAAGAGATTTTAGTCATCCAAATGCAAACAACCTCATTAATAATAAAATAATGGGAAGGTTTATTTAAATATCACGAAACACGCTGAAAAGAGATGCTGCGTGATAAAGGATATCATTCAAATAATGCATAGGGGTTTAGATGAAGTTTTACACACTAGGCAGAGATGAAGAGAAGGTTACCCCCCATCTGTCTAGAATGCAAAGGGTTTGCAGTTACAATGGTTCATGCTGCCAAGAAGAAAATAATAATATAGATTTCCTTATTTTACAATTGAAATGTATTTTAGTTTATAAAAGTAAATGATGTCTGACGCCATTAAAGGTGCTGGTATTTCACAGGATGTCTGGGGGAATGAGGATTCCAGCAAATGGTCCGATGCCACTGGCCGGTCAACCATTAACCGGTGCATTTCCTCCCAGAACTGAAATTTGGCTGGAGGACTGCAGGCGTTGTCTCTCCTGCAGGTACAGATATTTCAGCTTCTTGAATTTATCTCGTACCTGCAGGAGCGTTCTGTTTATACCAAGTTCAGCCAGAGCATCGGTAATACTGGTGAAAATGGTGGCATTTCTTTGGCAAGGTTGATACAGTTTATCCATAACCTGCGGGAAAAAAGCTACATTATTCGTATTATTATTATTATTATTATTATTATTATTATTATTATTATTATTATTATTATTATTATTATTGTGATAATAATGCTGGTAATAATGATCTAGTAGTTCTCATGCATCGTTCATAATTAGGGCTAGGAGTTTGTCACGGAATATTTGGACGTAAATCATGGAGCAATCACGGTCAATGCGTTAAAAATCACAGAGAAAATGACAGGGGGAGAATAAAGCCATGGGGATAAAAAATTAAATAACTGTCTTTAATAAAAGCATATTGCGACATTGGATGCACAGGTTCAGCAAATAAAGGTGCAAACAGGGGAAAAGGCAATAAAATCACATACAGATTGAACACAATTCATTAGCATCCCCGCAAGTCACGCGCATGAGCAAAAATCGCGGACACTAGCAAAAGTCACGGAGTCCGTGACACCCGCAACCACCGTGACTAAATCCCAGCCCTGTTCATAATACACTGAAATTATTAAATAATGTTATAAACTGCTGACATTATTGTGTCGGTATAAATCAACATCTCTATATACAATTTATATAGAATTTAGCTGCGACCCTCACCAGGAGAAGCTGATTGATAACAATGGATGGATGGATATTTAACTGATTTGTATTAGTAAGATTGGGATAAGGAAATTATTATGCTACAGAGGAGGATAACAGGGAGGAAACAACGTACCCAGAGAAGAGCGTTCTTTTATATAGGGGAAGTGGAGGAGGTATTGTGGTATTTCATGAAAGTCTATCGTGAAGTATTTTGCACGACTGTCGAGTTTGTTGCTATGGGACTAATTAGGCGAATTAGCGTGCACTTTACAGTGTTTTACCAAAGTGTAATGACAGTTAAGTCGCACACTTTTTTTGCTGTTCACTTTTGGAACAAGCATAATCATGCGTCATTTGTGCATGACGCATCATGAATGCACTGTAGTAGCGTGATTAAAACTTGCATGTAAATCCCGCCAATGTTACATCTAGTTGAATAGACACACATTACGTATGGTGACAACATCAAAAGCATGGCTTCAGTTCAGTTACTTGTAAACACGCAATATGTTTGATACTTATTGTGTTGGTGCAATGTTTAAAACAAAGTCTTCTTAACACAGCCGTCCTCTCTGTAGAAGTTAGCTGTGCAGCAGCATGTGCAGTAGTGCAGTATCACTGTGAAGTCTGTACTGTAGGCAAAAGCTTTTGTCATTCTGGAGACAGCCCATCTTCTCCGGGACAGCTTTGAAGACTACATCATTGCATCTTTGTTGAAGAACTTTGGAGTTTGGTGACTTGAGAGCGATGAGATGTTTTGATGAAAGAGCGAATCCAGTGAAGAGAGACCAGAGCAGAGTGTGAAAATCCTATAGGTGTTCTGTTGTACTGTAAACAAGTCTTTGTCGGTCCTTCCATTGGTTCACAGTATTTGATAGACAGTTGCGTGTCACACAAACAGGGTGTGTTAGAAATGGAAAGTATCCGCCTATTATCAAAGGATTTTACATATATCATTTAAACCTCCTATTCAATATAACTTTAGTTACATTCATTGGAGAAGCATACGAATTTCAGTTTCATTATCTATACAAAACTACGATTTTATCAGCATATAAAACAACTCATAATACAGTCAAAGGATAATATTTAAAAACAGTTATTAGTTTATAATATTCTTTTAAAACACAATGAACACTTTAGATTTATTGGGAAACTTAAAATAACTGTTAAACTTGTGTCCACAAGAGATGTAATTAAAAAAATGATTCTTAAAGCATTTTAACTAAGTTTTAACACAACAATGATATAACTGCATTGTAGCTGTAGCTTACCTTGGTAAGTTTTATGACCCCTTATAATCAGACATCATTTTGGAAGGCGAGATTCAAACAGTTTGTGGCCTGCCTTATGTAATCAGCTTTGTAGTAGATCTGGTTAATTATGTTCTGGAATCTGTGTTAACAATGCAACCCCCACAGCATGTCACACAGACAACAGAATTAAATACATGAGAAATGCTTATATTAAAATGAATTTATCCATGAATTTCCTTGACATAGTAACTATAGTATTTCTAAATGTAGCCCTGTTGCATGTTTAATAGTTCAGATTGAAAACCATTTTTAAAAGAGAAGGGTGTAGTAAAAAAAAATAATAATTTCAAGCTTCTTATTCATGAAGTGTTTGAAGTGATGGGTAACAATTGTAAGTAATTTCTCAACAATAAAAACTCTGATCTATAGCACATGCTGACAGCAGTCTTTGTTTTGCAGGCTACTTCCTAGACCTGCTGAACAAGTCAGAGCGCTCCCTGCAGGACATGTTCTCCAAAACATATGGAGAGCTGTACACGAGCAACGCCAAGATCTTCAGTGACCTGTACGCAGAGCTGCAGCACTACTACCGCGGCGCCAACCTCAATCTGGAGGAGGTGCTGCACGAATTCTGGACGCGGCTGCTGGAGCGGCTGTTCCGCAGGCTCAACCCGCAGTACCAGATGAGCGACGAGTTCCTGGACTGTGTCGTGAAGCACGCCGAGACCCTGAAGCCCTTTGGAGAGGCGCCACGTGAGCTCAAGCTCAAAGTCACGCGGCCCTTCATTGCAGCACGCTCCTTCGTCCAGGGCCTCGACATGGCTAGTGACGTGGTCCGGAAGGTGGCCCAGGTACTCGGACTTCAATTCATGAATGTACTCCTTGTGCACCCTGAGTGTAGCATGCAGTGTAATACACACCCTGTGTATAACAAGCAATATAATGCCAACCTGTGCATTTTTCTCCTGTTTGTTTTATTTCTTTGTAGGGATTACATCCAGTGCCAACTTTTGCAAGCTCTCTAGCCGTTGACTGATAATGGCTCATAATTCCAAATGTTAGAGAGTTCAATATAGCTTTTCAATTCAAATCCCTTATAAATGACTTTTTGATTAAACATGGTAAGGAAATTCCTTAGCACAAAGCCCCAAACCCCAAACAGTAATGTGCTTCTTATTGCGTGCTGTTCCTTTTAAGGAAACTCATTAAGTACGGGAGAGGCTGTGCGCAGCAGAGCACTACCTCGGCCAGCTAAACCAAATGGCATTTTCCATTCTCTGTGTAACAGTCCTCCCGCAGAGTCAATCACAATGTGAGGAGCTTGTTAAAGGAGTGCTAACTGAGGCTTATTTAAAATCCATGTACTTAACTCTATTAGCTTTAGCAATGATCACTGCCCCCATAATTGTATATGGTATATTCTTGTTAGGTATATGTAGCTCTCTTTCTGTATTAAATGTCACTTGCATAACAACTGAATAACAGTTGAGAAGTTCAAAGCACTCCTGTCATATAGCTCTCTAATCATGTTTAACCTCAATGCACACCTGGTATGCCAGAGTGCAACCATTAAGCTGCCCCCTTACAACACTGCCTCTGTAGAGAAAATACATGCTAATTGGAACAGTGCTGTTTTTTAAATTCACTCAGTGCTGCGTGGGGCAGCTTGTCACCAGGGTGGGATTTAGCTGTCTCTTGAATTTTTTTTAAAAATAAGTCTAGTGTAATGTTTGGTGACACTGTATAAGCTATTTTAACATCTGGTTGTATTGTAAGAAAAGCAATATGCTAAACAGGAAAGAACATGGCCTTTAAGGCCTTGTTTAATGTTACTTCTTAGAGATAAAATTGAAAAGTTTTTTTAAAAATCCCATCATCCACATACATTAAATATAACATTAATATTTTCTCAAAACAATTAGTGCATCTTGTTAACAGCAGCAACAAACTCAACCAGCACGTTGTTGAAAGGGAGACCATTAATCAATTTAGTCTCACTCTCTCACCATTAGTCACACATTGGAAGCAAAAAGCCCTTGTGGGAAACTGAAGTTGAAATGGTCTTGTCTATAAACCTTGCGGAGCTCAAACTTATTAAAATGAGTTTCAGTGATTCTATGAAAAACAGAAATAAGACAAGACTTGGAAATGAGAACACGTATGACGCAAGGGTGACATTGATTAAACCGTTTCTAACATGAATGACACAAGGGTGAGAGAATAACACATTGCTTACAGAGAGAATACTGTTGGGTGTCAGATACCTGGCTGATTGTGCTGTTACTGTTTCGAATGGACTTCAAGCTGTTGGATTTTAATGCTTCTTGATCATGCATGTTTTGGAACATAAGAACATAAAGTTTACAAAAGAGAGGAGGCCATTTGGCCTGTCTTTCTCATTTGGTTGTTAGTAGCTTATTGATCCCAGAATCTCAAACAGCTTTTTGAAGTATCCCAAGGTATCAGCTTCAATAACATTACTGGGGAGTTGCTTCCAGACTCCCACAATTCTCTTTGTAAAAAAGTGCCTCCTATTTTTTGTCCTGAATGCCCCTTTATCTAATCTCCTTTTGTGACCCCTAGTCCTTGTTTCTTTTTTTCAGGTTGAAAAAGTCCCTTGGGTAATACTTTTTTAGAATTTTGAATGCTTGAATCAGATCGCTGCATAGTCTTCTTTGTTTAAGACTGAATCGATTCAATTATTTTAGCTTGTCTGCATATGACATGCCTTTTAAACCCAGAACAATTCTGTTCGCTCTTCTTTGCACTATTTCTAGAGCAGCAATATCCTTTTTGTAGTGAGGTGACCTGAACTGAACACAGTATTCTAAATGAGGTCTTACTAATGAATTGTAAAGTTTTAACATTACTTCCCTTGATTTAAATTAAACACTTTTCACTATATATCTAAGCATTTTGTTGGCCTTTTTTATAGCTTCCCCACATTGTCTCAATGAAGACATTTCTGAGTCAACATAAACTTCTAGGTCTTTTTCATAGATTCTTTCTTCAATTTCAGTATCTCCCATATGGTATTTATAATGCACATTTCTATTGCCTGCATGCAGTACCTTACACTTTTCTCTATTAAATGTAATTTGCCATGTCTGCCCAGTTGTGAATGCTGTCTAGGTCATGTTTTAGTGTGGATAGTCAGTTATTACCGGCAGGTGTCTATAAAGGAGGCGTTTGATGCCTTGCAGGTGCCCCTGAGTCCGGAGTGCACTCGAGCCATCATGAAGCTGACGTACTGTCCACACTGCCGCGGCCTGCCCAGCGTCAAACCCTGCACCAACTACTGTCGCAACGTCATGAAGGGCTGCCTGGCCAACCAAGCTGACCTGCACACAGAGTGGCGCAGCTTCGTAGGTGAGTTTGCCAAGTCAGCACATGCACAATCCAAAAGGGAAATGTTAACTGTGGAACTTGTCTCACTTTTTAATTGGACTACTATCGGGGGTATATTTGCAGAAATGAAACAGATTCTTTTTTTCTACAATTTTATTAAATCTTATTTGCGGCTACAATGACTGATTTTTCAATTGAATATCTCAGACCGTGTTATCACAATGAACAGTCTTGAGGGCAAAATAAAGAACAAGTAACCAATCCAGCCATCATGCAGATTTTACCTTTCTTAAAATCCTCTCTCCTGTCTTCTTCTCTCCTCTCCCTCCCTCTCATCTCCCTCTCCCCCTACCTGTCCTTGTCTGTTCCATTCTCTCCCTCTCCCTTCCATCTCCTCTCCCCAACTCTATCCTGTCTACTTATCCTCTCCGCTCCCTCTCTCCTATCCTTTCCTTTCTTATCTCCTGTCCTCACCCTCCCTCTCCTGTACTCTCCTCCCATGTCTTCTCTCCCCTCCACTCCTCTCCACAGACTCAATGCTGCAGGTGGCAGAGCGCTTCAATGGGATGCACAGTATGGAGACATTCGTTGATATGGCCCCTGTGAAGATCTCAGATGCCATCATGAACATGAATGAAAATGGAGCTTCCATCAGCAGCAAGGTCAGGCCGCCTCCTCCTCACTCACCGCAGTGTTCACCCTCAGTGTTCCTGTAGCATAGAACAGCTCTCACCAAACCAGGAGGGCATTATTTACAAGGCTGTCTTCCTTAACCACTTCAACACTTGCAGTACCATGCCGTACGTGCATATTGCGGGAAGCCATTCAACTTTTACAAGTATGTATATGTGTGTGTGTGTGTGTGTGTGTGTGTGTGTTTGTGTGTGAGAGTGTGTATATATATTTTCTGCATTTGTTGGCCATGGTTTGACTTCAATGAGTACATCATTTGCATGCACCCATTTTCCAGTAGCACCCACAGCAAGAAGAGACACGTAGTGTCCTGAAGCAACGCCCTGTCCTTGGTGTATGATAATGGAAGATAATTGGTCATCCCTGTTGTCCACAGTAATTTTGCTCTTCTGCACAGCAGTAAACTTGGCATTGTGTCGCTTTGGAACGGTCCTATCTGGTTTGGACTGCAATCATTCTTCCTGCTGACTGAATAAGTTCACGTTTCATGATTTGGAGAAGTTTTGCATTGCCTACATTTTATCAAGAATCGTTGCCCATTTGTCATTTCTATAAAATTAGTTCTTCCAAACACATGGAATCTCTAACACAGACAGCCCTTCCCCACCCCAGAGCACTACTCTGCCTCTCAAGGTGACATCCACATATTACACAAATAACACCGGAAGGGTAATGCATTTAACAATATTGTAACTTTACAATAACTAATAATGAAACACAACAATAATAATTCAGCTTTCTGGCTCTGAGTACGGCACTCCATTCGTCAACAGGTGACAATGGCGAGTCAGTCCAGCCGTGCCCGTCCACAATATAGACATGTATTCATTTCTACATTTATTTATTTAAAAATATTTCTAAATGCATGTATTCCTCTATGTATTTGTTTAAATTATTTATTTATTTCTACCAAATAAGTTATTCCTTTATTTATTTTTAATTAAACGAAGAACTACATTCTACCAAACAGGAAACCAGATATTTTCACATTTGATGTAAGAAAGAATCCCTCATGTCCCTCAGATAAACATATGATGTTATCCCATCACCACAAAACCTAAACCTCTGAGTGGGTGAGGATCCCTCATGTCCTTTGTGTTCATCACCTGCAACATTAAGGCACATTTTGAAAGGATGTAAGGTGGGTCTTAGCCAAGGACGGTTTGCTTGGTGCCATTACCAGGTGCTGCGATATTTGGCCTTAGCATTGGAAGACAAGCGTAACATGACCAATAAGTTGCCACCAGTTCCATCAAAGCATTGCACACAAAAGACAATATTCCTCCGTCCTTGGTGGTTGCTCTCCTGAAAAGGTGTTAAAACCAAGCCTCGCCCAGGACAACTGGAAGCTGCTAGAGACTGGAAGATGCTGGCAGATGTTGGTCAACCGCTTATTTTTCCACCTGAGATTGCCACCACTAACCTTCGACCAGACATTGTCAGCACGCCTTGTTCATCTGGTAGAGTTAACAGTGCCATGGGAAGATGCTGTGGATGAGGCGTATGAGAGGAAGAAATTTCGATATGCTCACTAGCTGCTGAAGCGGAACAGTGAGGATGGAGAGTCCGAGTTTACCCAGTGGAGGTGGGTTGTCGAGGAACTTTGTGGCACACTCTACAACCCGGTTTCTCAGAGACATCGGGTTCAGTGGCCAAGAGTTGCGTCGCACAGTGAAGAACTTATCTGAAGCAGCAGAAAGGAGCAGCAACTGGCTGTGGTTGAGACAGTAAGATTCTAGATGGGGATCTCAAGCACAATAGAAAGAAAACAACGCTGATGTACAGGTAAGTAAGCTGGGCTGAGCTGAGTGGGGGATGGAGGGGGTGATGCTGGGTTGCCTGAGTCACTGCTGAGCCCTCTTGAGGTGTCGTGGGCTAGTCAACGAAACACCGAGGATGGAAGGTGCCCACTTGAAGACCCCAGAGATGTACCTTACTTAGCTCAATCCAGACGGTTGTCATACTGATGCGCTGGGGAGACCTCACTGGGTTGATCCTCGGAGCCAGCATTGCAGCCATTGTGTGTGCTGATGCGCTGGGGAGGCAAAATGAGCTGATCCCTGGAGCCAGCATTACACTTCAGCAATCAACACCAGACAGAAGGATATCTACATCATCAAATGGAAAACAACGCAAATGGATGGAGATGCAGATGGATCACATTAGTTTACTGTAAAGCTACACATCCTACCCCACAACTTCCAAGTAAAAAAAATATTCTAGAAATTTGAAGAAAATTAATTAAAAATAAAAACTGAAATTGCTTGTTTGGTTAAGTGCCCCCCCCCCCCCCCCTTGTAATAGCAATCCTAAATTTGCTCAGGTGTAACCAATCACCTTCAAAATCACACATCAAGTTGTTACTGGTTGTAACGATCACTCTGCACAACTGAGAAGCAGTTGTACTGTCCTCCCTAAGGAGATACTACTGGCCCAATATCTATAACTAAGTCAGCAAGAGTGACAGACAGCAAAAGCAGGGACGTCAGAGGTGTCAATTTCATGAACAAACGGTTTATTGTTGTAAACTATAATGTAATAAATGAAATATAAGGACAACAACTTATTGCAGAGAACAGTTAGTTAAGTGGAAGGTACAGGTGAGTAAGAAAGTAAAGTGAACTAAACAAACATCCAAACAAAATAACACTAAAGCGAAATGAATGCGGTGTCCGGTGGGCCTCCAATAAACCCCCACACACACACAAACACCACACCAACACAAAACCAACACACAGACAGGGGCAAGAGACAAAGGTGAATGAATAATTATACAGGGAAAACAATTACAAAGACAGTCTTGATGGCAATGGATGAAGCAATGCACATGTAATCCAAAAGTAACAAAAGAACAAAACCAAAATTACAGGAACCAAAGTATCAAAGTAAAGTAGAAAAAAACCAGCAAACAGAAAAGGAATAATCTCACCAACAAATAATGAAGTCCCGAATACAGTCCCGTACTGATGATGATGGATCAAGGTTGATGAAAAAATAGAATTCGTAGAAAATGGTGAGTCTGTCAAGTAGTACCGGGTTGAATGGTGAACATCCGTTTGGAAAAAATCAGGAGGATCGGAAGTTAGTTACACTGTAATTAAGTAATATGTTGTTTGTATAATGGATTCCTCAAGACAAAAGGAAGTCCTCTCCTGGCCTAGCCAGCCAGCTTTAATACCAGTGCTGGTTTCCAATGAGCTCTGAGATTGGAGGAGTGGATATCTGAATGAGCAAATGGAGAGAGAGGATGAACAGAGGGTGATAGCAAGGAACTATGGGAAATTGAGTTTTAACCTGGCCAGGCTACTGACCCTAATAAAATGGGCAGGTGGGTGAAACTTACACCCACTTTATGGAGCATGTGAATTGCTACAAAGTTAAGTGGCCTCCACGTGTGTTAAATTGTACTGATTCAGTTGATTTCAGGATAAATTCAGCAGTTCGTCTAGGTTCCCTCTGCTGGGTAGTGCATTTCAAAGCAAAGACTTAACCATGAGCACGTGGTCGCTTTCAAAAAAACTCCGGGACAGAGTTCTTGAAAGTCACAGATCAGGGGATGGGTATAAAAAATGATCAAAAGTCAAGACGATTATTAATCTGTGGATGGCACCACCAAGACCCTGCCTAGATCAGGCCGTCCCTCCAAACTGGATGACCGAGCAAGGAGACTTGCTACCAAGAGGCCAATGGCAACTTTGCAAAAGCTACAGGCTTTTATGACCAAGACTGGTCAAAGTGTGCCTGTGACAACAATATCCCAAGCACTCCACAAATCTGGCCTGTATGGTAGGATGGCAAGTAGGAAGCCGTTGCTCACTTTGCTCACTTTGAATCCCGTTTTGAAGTATGCAAAAAAAAAAAACACTCAGGAGATTCTGTAGCTATGTGGCAAAAAGCTTTGTGGTCTGAACTTTTTGGCCTAAATGCAAAGTGTTATGTTTGGCGCAAAACCAACACAGCACATCATCCAAAGAACGCCATCCCTACTGTGAAGCATGGTGGTGGCAGGGACTGGGGCACTTGTCAGGATAGAAAATGAATGGTGCAAAGTACAGAGAAGTCCTTGAGGAAAACTTGCTGCCCTCTGCAAGAAAGCTGAAACTGGACGGAAGTTCATCTTTCAGCATGACAACGACCCAAAGCACACAGCCAAAGCTACACTGGAGTGGCTAAGGAACAAAAAGGTGCTTCCACCAAGGATTAACTCAGGGGGGTGGAGAGTTATCCAATTATGATCTTTCAGTTTTGTATTTTTAATATATAATTTTTTTCTCCATAAAAACTTTTTTTTCTCCTGAATAGTGTAGAGTATGGTCTGTAGATAAGTGTAAAAAAAAAAAATTCTCATTTAAATGCATGAAACTCTGAGTCACTGACACAACAAAATGTGAAAAAAGTTCAAGGGGGTGTAGACTTTCTATAGGCACTGTATGTGTGTGTGTGTGTGTGTGTGTGTGTGTATATACATACATACATACACACATGCAGTCCTCGCACTTACCACACAATTGTTTCCTGAAAGTCGCGTTGTAAGTCGAAACACATTTTCCCATAGGGACAATAATATGAACTGGGGTTACGTTCCTGACTCTTCAGCCAGATAATATAGTTTTATAAAAATGACCCGTTATATTGTACTCATGCAACTATTTATTTAACTCTTTACACTCAGCCCGGTGATTACTCAGAGACCTACCTGGCTTGTTTAAAAGTACAGACTCAGGGATTTCCAATGACATATTTATTGTGTTTATGCGGTACTCCTATCAGGAAATACGATCTCCTGAATTTAAGCCCCTCATCATGTGACAGAGTTCAAAGCTTAGTCGTTTTGAGTCAATTGCTCTTATCAGACATTGTTAACGGCAAATAAAAAAAAAAAAAAGTTACATGCATAAAAAAAAAAAAAAAAAAAAAAAACGCTAAAGGTCTGGTCAGGGAGACCACGACAGGTGCTGCAGTTTCGGACACTGAGCGTGCGCACATGACGCATGGCTCAGGTCTCGCCGAGTCGTAAATGACGTAGCGATGTTGTAAAGTCGAAGCAGGGTAATAAGAGTCTAAGATGCCGTGCGTCATAAGTCGAGGATCGTACGTATGTGTGTGTGTGTGTGTGTGTGTGTGTGTGTATATATATATATATACAGACACACACACACACACAAGGGACAGTCTAATAGTGGTCTCTTAAAAGAGGGCCCATAACTTATGAATTTTCTATTTGTCTCTGACATGCTTTCCTGTAATTATGTATGTCTTACATACATTGTAAAAGCCAAAAGATGTAATATGAACAAAAGGAAGTATGTAATTTAATAACATTCATTTAGATAATGCATTTACAAAACAAATTATTTTGTGAAAGTAATGAATGCTTGCCTGTCTCAGGTCACACAAAATGTTTTAAATCCTTTGCAAATTTCAATGCCTGTGTCTGACTTGCAGGTACATGTTGATTCATTGCATCCTGAAACCAACGCCAGCATAAGATCTTTTTCGATTACCGTGCACACTGTTTTCATACTCTTATAAGTATGAGTTGAATTTTTCTGTGTTTATTTTCCTTTTAACGGTTTGCCTTTAAGTCTTAAGCCGCTACATCCTAATTATGAGAATCTGCTGTTCAGTTAGTGGGAAAGAACAACACAACACGAAAACGGACACATTGGAAGCTACCTAGTTCCCAGGCAAGTGCGAGAACGAAATGCAGGTTAAAGTAGCATCTGGGAGAAGTGATTAATGTCACTGCTTGCTCTTGTGTTCGAATAATGAAGGTGAGACAGAATCAGCAAGTCAATCAGGACATCAAGGTGAAAAGAAGCGACTTTGTTTAGTAATTAACAATTTAATTAAAGTTATTGAATCGACTGAAAACACGGTCGTGTGAACAAAAATAAAAACCTAAAACTTCAAGCCCTAGTTCTTTCCGTTTCAAAATGCTGTATCTGTGTCTTTCTAGTGACAATCTTTTCAGCAGTTTTTCTGGTACTTACTGTCTTTACAAGTTTAACTTTAATTCTGTCATCTAGGGAGGGCCTTCTTTTCTCCATGTTTTCTCTCTTCCTTTACAAGAGAGCGGTTTCATTGATTACGGATAAAAGACTGCTAACATGGTGACCATATTGCTTTGAATTCAGGATGTATTATTTAAAACCTTTTTTTTTATAACAATAGCCCTGTGTAAGGGTGCTTAATACAAGTTTGAGTGCGTTGATGGGTAAGAGAATTGTCGCTGATCTCGTTAGACAGGTGGTCGCTTAATACAGTTAAATAAAAGCACAAATATCATTGAGGAATTTAAAGTGGTCACTTAAACCAGGTGGTCACATGAGCAGGTTTCACTATATATATATATATATATATATATATATATATATATATATATATATATATATATATATATATATACACACACACACACACACACACACACACACACAAGTGCAGCTTTTAGATATTGTCAGATATCTACCAGTACACAATGAGTATTGCATTGCCATTGTAGCCTCTCTGCAATGCCATTGAGGATCGTTGTGGAAGGGTATAGCTCCCACTCTTCCAATTGGCATTGCTGTCCGTCTGTCCGTCTGACAGTCTTCTCATTCTCTCAGGTGCTCCAGGGGTGTGGGAACCCCAAACTGGCCGGGACGCGGAGCTCGGTGGGGGAGGAGAAGAAGAAGCGAGTGAAAGTACAGAGTGAGGAGAAAGAGAAAGCTGTGACTGGACTGGGGGTGGACAAACTGGTTAGTCTGTTTCTCTTAATCTGCCTCTCTGAGCTGGCATTGCTTGGTAATAATATTAGACTGTTCCAAAGGGAAGAGGCATTGCACCCATCAATGGCTAGCTGCTGATGTCAGATATGTGTTGAGTGGCACGTGGAAGCTCTTGGTTTGTATCGCCAGTGTCATCGCTGATGGTTCAGTGGCACTCGGAAGCTCTTTGCACGTATCACAAGTGTCATCGCTGAAGTTTAAATAGAAACTTCTCCAGTGTAAAAAATATTTACTTTCATCTGGGACAACAAGAAGCATGATGGTTCTGCTTCCCGAGTTCATGATGACAGTGACTTGCAGCTCAAAACAACGTCCAAAGAATACAATGAGCATGTTATACTAGCTAGAGGGGACGATGTCTCCAAGCACACTTCAGACATCTGCTTATAGCTTTTCTCTTGTTTATGATACATATCTTGGGTGAAACTTGTTTAGAATATATAGTCTACCTTCTGAAATGTCTTTATAATATATAGCAGACTCTGATATTGATATGATACAGCCACCTGAAATGTCTTTGTATCAGATAAAAAATACATCAAAATAAAATGAGCTACACTGTTTAAGATGCGGGCTGGATATCAGCACCCTGTACCTTATTCTGTGTGTTGCAAACCCCAGGTGTCAGACGTGTCAGGGAAACTGAGAGAGATGCAGCTCTACTGGGTCCAGCTGCCCAATGCGCTGTGCAATGACGCAGTGACCGCGGGACCGAGCAGTGAGGACAAGTGCTGGAACGGGATGAACAAGGGCAGGTAGGACCAGAGCAAGAGAGAGGAATGAAAGAGTGAGAGATCTGAAATACCCCTGTTCAAGTATTAGGAGTGTATTAGCATTACACTCCTCCCCCCCTTTTAAAAGAGTGATAACCAAGGCTTCAAATCCATTCTATTACCTCTTTATTAAAGTTAATATAAATCATTTATGAGAAATCAAGCAATCTGTTAAGATTATTCAAATTCCTCTACATCGTATCATCCTGTGTCCAGATGCCATCCTGTGCATAGAATACACAGCATAGTTCAAAAACAACAACACTGTTTACAGTATAGATGCCAGGAAGACAAAACGTTCCCTGGAAAGAGAATGATAACCATTACCGAATGGGAAAGCTGTACCAAAGCTGTCGTAGCTCCAGGTTACGGACAGTACAGCCCCACGGCGATAGCAACAGAGCCCACATGACGCCTAAGGGCATGCCCCCTGCAAAGCCCAGAGAGGGTCTCGTTCGGTTTGTCACATCAAGGCGGTAAAAACTCACAAATGTCTGACTCTGTCCATGTAGCAGCCTTGCATAACTCATCTAAGGAGGCGCCATGAAGGAAAGCCCATGAAGTTGCCCGGCCCCTGATAGAATGGGCCATAATGTCCCCCGGTAACGGGGAGTCCGTCTGTTCATACGCCAAGCGTATTGCATCTGTCACGTTGCTTCGATAGGGCCTGACCTCTAGAGCGGGACCCGTAGCAGGCAAACAGCTGGTTGGACTGTCTCCAGGACGCTGTCCTATCCAACTAACAGCGCAGAGCCCGGACTGGACATAGCATATGTTGTCTACGGTCCTCCTCTGACTCGTGCGGGGGAGGTCTGAAAGTTTCCAAAGCCACTGATTGGTTAATATGGAATGAGGATACCACCTTTGGCAAAAAGGATGGATTTGTTGTTAATGTTACCCGCGAGTCACTTCCAGTGAAAGCCATACATGTGTCATCGATGGACAGCGCATGAAGCTCACTTACTCGTCTGACAGACGGAATGGCTATTAAATACCACTTTCAATGAAACAGGGCTCAGTTCTGCTGACGCCATGGGCCTTGGTGGTTTATGTAGGCTACCACTGTGGTATTGTCCGTCCGGACCAGCACATGTTTGTGCACTAACTGCTGGCGAAAATGAGATAACACCAGGTTCACTGCTTGCAGCTCTTGCACATTTATGTGCACTTGCTGCCAGTGTCCCTTCCATTGACCTTATTCCTCTCCCATTCCAGACCGCTCCCCAGCCCAGGCTGGAGGTGTCTGTAGTGATCACTTCCCTTCTGTGAGGGGATCCAAGGCGTAGATTGCCGGGTCAGAGCCACCACTCCAGTGTTTTCCGGCATTGTCTTGACACTCACACCAACCGGTACCGATCTCGGACTGGACTGCTGAGCCCTTACAGTCTCTGCCAGCTCCACGATGCGCCGCTCGGCCGAGCTTGGGCGCCTTCAAGGCGACTGTGACTGTGAACGTCTGCGCCTGTGTGGAGAAGGGGAGCAGTGCCTGAGCGGCGACCGTCTGTCCCTTGGGGAAGGGGAGCGGTGCCTGCGCAGGGACTGCCTGTCCCATGGTGAGCATCCCCTCGAGTGGTACCGTCTCGGCAGTGACCATCTCGCCTCCCTTGAGAGGTGTCTGCGCCTCTGTACCGGTGGTGGAGTAGGGGATGGTGACCCAAATGAGTGTGAGAGCTCCTTGGTCACTGTAGCAGGGGGTGTCCTGAATAACCTATGCTGAGGCTCTTGGACCACTGATCTCATTCTCCCCTGGTTGGAGGAGAGAGACTCTGCTGCGGATATACTTCCGACATGGAGAGCAGTCCAGCTCACCTGCCAGTGCCTTGGCCGCGTGTTCTGGCCCTAGGCACCTGGTGCAGGATCGATGTTCGTCCTGCCTGGGCAGCTTAGCTGAGCACCGGTCACACTGGTGGAAGTCAGCTGAAGACCCAGTCGACTGCACTGACATGTTTGCAGTTGTTGTTTTTTTTTTTTTTTAAACTGCTGTGCTCAATGAGCAGCTTGCAGATGCATTTTTTTTATATTTTGGGCGGGACTCCCCCCCCCACAGCAGGGCCCTGATAGGGCAGCTTTTGTATATTTGCTCAGAGATTACGGTAAGAGAGGCTCTTCCTATTCAGTAATGGTTGTCATTGAAATTGAAAGGGAAGTCCTGTTACATCACTATTGCTTTAAAGTGCTGTACTTTGCATTCTTTGCCACCCAGGGCAGTGTGATCACTTTTATTACCAGAGAGTGCTGAAATAGAATACAAAATACCAAAGAGAGTGTTCTCCAGTGTTACTGTTGCGTTACTGCAGTTTGTGTGACGTGTGTGTGTTTCTCAGTGTGTCTCTGTCCCTGTCTGTGTGTGGCTCTGGTGTGTGTGTGTGTGTGTGTGTGTGTGTGTGTGTGTGTGTGTGTGTGTGTGTGTCTCTGTGACTCTGGTCCTGTGTGTGTGTCTCTCTCTCTCTGTGAGACTATGGTCCTGTGTGTGTGTGTGTATGTGTTTGTGTGTTTCTGTTTCTGTGTGACTCTGGCCCTGTGTGTGTGTGTTTCTGTGACTCTGGCCCTGTGTGTGTCTATGACTCTGCTCCTGTGTGTGTGTGTGTGTGTGTGTGTGTGTCTCTCTGTGTGACTCTGGTCCTCTGTGTCAGTGTGACTATGGTCTTGTGTGTGTGTGTGTTTGTGTGACTCTGGCCCTCTGTGTCTCTGACCCTGTGTGTGTGTGACTCTAGTCCTGTGTGTGTGTGTGTGTGTGTGTGTGTGTGTGTGTGTGTGTGTGTGTGTGTGTGTGTGTGACTCTCTGTGTGTGTGTGTGTGTGTGTGTGTGTGTGTGTGTGTGTGTGTGACTCTGGCCCTCTGTGTCTCTGACCCTGTGTGTGTGTGACTCTAGTCTGTGTGTGTGTGTGTGTGTGTGTGTGTGTGTGACTCTGGCCCTCTGTGTCTCTGACCCTGTGTGTGTGTGACTCTAGTCATGTGTGTGTGTGTGTGTGTGGTGTCATGGGTGTGTGTGTGTGTGTGTGTGTCTGTCTCTCTGTGTCTGTGTGTGTGTCTGTGTGTGTGTGTGTGTGTGTGTGTGTGTGTGTGTGTGTGTGTGTGTGTGTGTGAGTCTCTGACCCTGTGTGTGTGTGTGTGTGTGTGTGTGTGTGACTCTGGCCCTCTGTGTCTCTGTCCCTGTGTGTGTGTGACTCTAGTCCTGTGTGTGTATGTGTGTGTGTCTGTCTTTCTCTTTCTCTCTCTCTGTGACTCTGACCCTGTGTGTGTGTCACTGTGTGACTTCGGTCCTGTGCGTGTGTCTCTGATCCTGTGTGTGTGTGTGTGTGTGTGTGTCTCTGTGTGACTCCAGTCCTGTGTGTGTGTTTCAGGTACCTTCCCGATGTGATGGGTGACGGCCTAGCCAGTCAGATCAATAACCCAGAGGTGGACATTGACATCACCAAGCCTGACATCACAATCCGACAGCAGATCATGCAGCTGAAAATCATGACCAACCGGCTGAAGAATGCATACAACGGAAATGATGTGAACTTCCAGGACACCAGTGAGTGAGAAGCATTGCTATAGATTAGAACTGCTTCCAGGATACCAGTGAGTGAGGAGCATTGCTACAGATTAGAACTGCTTCCAGGATACCTGTGAGTGAGAAGCATTGCTACAGATTAGAACTTCTTCCAGGATACCAGTGAGTGAGGAGCATTGCTACAGATTAGAACTGCTTCCAGGATACCTGTGAGTGAGAAGCATTGCTACAGATTAGAACTTCTTCCAGGATACCAGTGAGTGAGGAGCATTGCTACAGATTAGAACTGCTTCCAGGATACCTGTGAGTGAGGAGCATTGCTACATTAGAACTGCTTCCAGGATACCAGTGAGTGAGGAGCATTGCTACAGATTAGAACTTCTTCCAGGATACCAGTGAGTGAGGAGCATTGCTACAGATTAGAACTGCTTCCAGGATACCAGTGAGTGAGGAGCATTGCTATAGATTAGAACTGCTTCCAGGATACCAGTGAGAGAGGAGCATTGCTACAGATTAGAACTGCTTCCAGGATACCGGTGAGTGAGGAGCATTGCTACATTAGAACTGCTTCCAGGATACCAGTGAGTGAGGAGCATTGCTATAGATTAGAACTTCTTCCAGGATACCAGTGAGTGAGGAGCATTGCTATAGATTAGAACTGCTTCCAGGATACCAGTGAGAGAGGAGCATTGCTACAGATTAGAACTGCTTCCAGGATACCAGTGAGTGAGGAGCATTGCTACATTAGAACTGCTTCCAGGATACCAGTGAGTGAGGAGCATTGCTATAGATTAGAACTGCTTCCAGGATACCAGTGAGTGAGCAGCATTGCTATAGATTAGAACTGCTTCCAGGATACCAGTGAGTGAGGAGCATTGCTACAGATTAGAACTGCTTCCAGGATACCAGTGAGTGAGGAGCATTGCTATAGATTAGAACTGCTTCCAGGTACCCAATAATCACTTTAGCTCCTGTGGTCAATGCTACAGCTCAGGGAGTGAGTGATTCATTCAACCTATAGGTTTTGTTGAATGAATTGACTTCCTGACTGGGTGTAGTTGATGGACCTCTGTTGCTAAACAATTGTGCTTCCCCCATCCAGGTGATGACACCAGCGGCTCAGGAAGTGCCATGGGCTGCCCAGAGGAGGTCTGTCCCGGCAGCAGTGGGCGCATGATTGTCCCGAATACTAACAGACCCAACCTGTACGGCCTGCCCAATGAGAAAAAGCAGGGGGTCATGGGATCAGGCAGCCACTCTCACAGTCGCCCACACTCCCTCCCTCTCCTCCTGTCCCTTCTGCCGCTGGCTGGGATGTTCAGACGGTAATCCACAGGCACCAATCGGACTGAGTGTGGAGGAGAGTAGATGGGGCAAAGAGGCTGGGCTAGTATCTTTGCCAAAAAAAAAAAACCATAATAAAATTGACTTTTTTTTTTTCCTTTTTTTTTTTAAAGAATCATTTTTAGTTTTTTTGGCAATAACAGACTTTTTGCATTACCTTTTATTTTTTGAGTGTTTTAGGTTCTCTGACACTGAAAACTAAAAAAATCTGTACCTCGCGCATATATATATATATATATATATATATATATATATATATATATATATATATATATATATATATATATATATATGCTTCTGGTCAAGTAGATATATATCTTTAGGTCCTTCAGAGCGGCCCGCGCCTCCAAGTGGGATCTTTAGGGCAGTCTGTTAAATTGAGAGAGGAGTGGGGAGCAAGGAGGGGGGAGCGGAGAGTGGGGAAGCCAGCCACCAAGGTTTGTGCATCCCACTCTTGTCTCCTACCGAAGTGCTAGCCAAGGCTTTCATCACAATACCTGACCTGCTGCACTCTGATTAGGCATTAAAGGAAAAAGTTTAAACAATTAATTAATAATTAGCTCAGAAAACAATCTACCAATATGGAAGATACATAAAAAAATTATACAAAGTTTACACCTTGCCTGGGGAACTGGAACTGTGAACTAAACATTTTATAATTTAACACTAGAATAACTGGGTTTATAGGCATACCTAGAACAACCATGAGCGGTCTATTTGACCAGCATATTAAAAAACAACATAGAGTAAATATTATAATGAAAGGACAAACAATTGAATTTAAGTTGTAGTTTTATTCAGGAATCTCATATAAAGCAACTAAGCTACCGAAACATTGTAAATAAACAGACATTTGAGCAGAAATGTGTTTATATACAGACACATTACATAATGCGCATTCCGCTTGAGTGCCATGTGGTGCTGGCACTATCACTATAGAAGCGGCTGCTTCAGTTGAAGTAGCGGCTGGATCAGTTGCAGGGACTGATGTGGGTGAAGTGGCTGGCATCCTTGCAGGGGCTGCCACAGGATTGCTTGTTCTCCCACGGGATCTCCTGCCCCCTCGGTGTCACTGCTGCTGGAAGATTAATCTTCGCAAACCCAGTCCGCTTCAGAACCAGATTTGTCATTGTCCATGTCTGCTGCATCAGAATCGCTGTTTGGTCAAATTTGCAGTACATCCAAACACTGCTTTGTTGTCCTGTGTCTTCTGTGATCCATTTTCAATGTGTATTGGGGTAACAATGAATTTCTTAGACACACAAGTGGCTTGTATAGGAAACAGAGTGCAGACAGACAGCCGGGCACCGTGAGCTGTCAAGGCTGATTGATGAGCTATAAGGAGGCTCATTGAAACAATATAAATGTCAGAAAACCGCTCACTTGCGGAATGCAGACTGATATAATCAAACTTCAGTACATGCCAATGAGTTCCGACTGAGGAATACAAATAATACAGCAACATTTAATTGTTATGTTTTAAGTGTATTGGTCAGTTTGATCGCACCTGGTCAAAATAGTTATTTTATCTTGCTAATTTTTGCAGCTACGCAATTCTTTCTTTGTCAGGGTAATTAGTACATATATTTAGGAAAAGTCAGGAAAGCACAGCTCTGTATCTTAAACACACGCACCAAAATTCCAAAATGACGGCCTTGGTTGTTCTAGTGTAAACAGTTCTGAGGTAATTTAGCTTGGTTAAAGTACCTGAGAATTCAGAAGGCATTGAGAAACTTACTTCCTGATGAAGGGTTAGAATCATGTTCTTACCTCGTGCAGTGCTAACCTCTGTTCTTGTGCTATCAGGTTAGAATCGTGTTCTTACGTCATGCAGCACTAGCCTCTGTTCTTTTGCTGAAGATGTTTAGTTTTTAACAGGATTTCAAATACAGCACAATAAAAGTTGTTGATGCTGCCTTCATCCTGTACTGTAGGGCACTTTCACTCAGATGCTCTGGCTGCAATCTGACCATGTGAGCTACAGCACAGAAAATGATTAGGTACTAGGAAAGCATATTAAACTATTCTTTTAAAATGTATTTGACAAGCCTGCAAATGAGGAATCAAAAGCTTAAGGACCATGGGTAATATTTGCCGGTTCAGAGGTTTGGAAGGATCTCAAATCCTTGGTTATCACTCCCTTAAGAATGAACTCCAGGCTCATTCCAGCCAAGCTGGCCCTGGTACTAGGCTTGAAGCAGGAAACAGGAGAGGAGCCCTGTGGACAGACATCTAGCTGATGCAATGGGAAACTATACAGGTGGCTGTACTGACCCAGACGGAAGGAAACAGGACAGTGGAAATATACAACTTGAGAAGCTACGGGGAGGGAATGGCAATGCTGGAGAAAAAAGTCAAAGAGACACTAACTGGCCATTAGAAAGGCTCTTTTAAGCAAATGGAAATCCCATTAAACCGCATGAGAATCAATCACCCTCAATCATATGTCTCCCAGAAAACAGGTCTCTAACAAGCAGGTTTTCTCCAGCACTGCTGTAGTCCCCGTGTTCATTTAGAAGCATGCAGGAGGGAGGCTGGTAGTGGATTCACTGATTCCCTGTGTTCCCCTTTGCTTCTGTATTCTGATTGAAGAGGCTCGCTACATATCCAACATGAGCCAAGAAACTGTATAGATTTTAAAATGAAAAGAGGAAGATAATACAACACTCTCTAAGACACATAGACAGCATTTTGGTTTCAGTTCCACTTTTTCTTTGTCAACCATCCCTGTGTGTAAAAGCCCTTCTTCCATGGCTGGTAATTCTGCATTAAAATGCTTTCTTATTTATGTCTTAATAACTTTGACTTGCCTAACAAATAATAAATGTTTTTTTTTTGTTTTTTTTTCTCAAAATTGTAAGGCTTTTGAAATACCCTGTAGGAGTATACAATAACAAAACAAAAAACACATTTTGGGAACCAAACGACAGTGGCTGATGATTAATAAAGGATGCAGCAATCACAGCTCTGCCCTGCTGACCTCATGTCATTCATCTTGTGAGTTTTTATCTTCCCTGTCCTCAATGAGTCACTGTACCACCTAGCTCCTAGAATCAATCCACATCTCGAATAGTCTTCCTGAAATATGAAGTTATTCCCATCGTGGTAGCATTCTACATAACCCCTCTACCATTGCCCCTCGGTACAGAACCATCATTTGGGAAGGGTGTCCACAATGGTAAACTGATCTGTATAAGACTGTTAACATCTTAACACTTATTTATTATTTCTCTCACCTGTTACTGCTATTTCCAATCGTCTGCAGCAGTGCAAGAGAGATGAGAAGTTCTGGCCCTTTCAGAACAGTTCAGGTATAGCCCCAGGTCAAACGAAAAAACACAATGAATCACATTGAATCAGACAGCCAGCACAAGAAACCTGTCACAGGACTGCCATCTAGGGAAGAGCATCAATTACTGCCGAAGTCCTTCATAAATAACCTAGCACTTGGTTCTGTTTTCTTTTGACTACATTTTTTTCTTTGTGTCTGAAATCTACCATCCATGACTATAAACACTCAATGATAGTGAATTTAGGAAATTTAGTTTTTCCAGTGTCTTCTAAAATTTAACAAAACTTCACAGTAAAATATCTTTTTTTGAACTTCATAAAGATATACAGGCACAGTGGGCAGTTATTATATATA